>NC_065531.1:3445105-3617112 GCF_020184175.1 Aphis gossypii
GTTTAAAGCTTTTGTTAAAAAATAGGTTTGTGGTTTATTTTAAATTATTATTTCCACAGTATAAAAACTTTAGTTAAATCATTAATAAAAATCATTCGTTGTAATTATATAAATTATAACATTTATTAATGTCAGAATATTTATTTTTTATTTTTAGTCAGATAATTATTATTATCTTTCAAACGTAACATTACTATTTATAAAGCTTATTATATAATATTATGTCCATAATATTGTGTGCCTGGTCGAAAAATAAAATCCCTATAAAATATTTATTCTCCATGTTTGCACTAATTGGGTTTTAAATACTTTTAAATGAAATTTGTTTTTAAATAACTACAGTCCAGACAGCATAGCTGTAAAATCAGATTTAGTTTGTTGTTTATGAAAAAAAAAAATATTTTCAAACGTAATAATACTTATGGCGTTATTATCTGCTATTTTTTTTTTCACCAGTATTAATGTACTTACATTCATATTTATAAATGTATGCACAAATCAATTACAACAGCGACGATAGTGTCAATGAACATGCTGTATTATATTATATGTTTTGCACAAGTATCGCAGTCAGTTAATTAATTAATTTTGTTATTTATTTTAAAAATACATCAACCTCCTCCATCATAGTCTATAAATTAAACACAATACAGGGAGAAGGTAATATTGAGATTGTAATAACATAAGTACATAAGTATACAACGAAATATTATTATTTACCGCAGGCAACGATGACGCTCTATTATACTACAAGGTACTACAACAACAAAAGTATAGATACAAGTGATACAACCTAAAGTAGACTGTCAGCATCAATGAGCATGAGCAAAAAAATATGCATGAAAATCTTATAGAATTAAATAGTTGATTTATATAGCTTAAATGGCATTAGTGGTACTGTGGTAGGCTTCTTTTTCAAAATCGATCATGTTTATACTCTATTCACATAATACATGTCTCAATACCAAAGGAATAAGCATCATAGAAATTATAATAATACGATGTATTATTTATAACGAATTAAACAAAATTTGCTCACTACGAAGACTATACTATCGATTTGGTGAAATTTATCATAGTATAATGAAAAAATATATAATCATTGTCCGTGAATAATTTATTTTGTTTTGTTTTATTTTGAAGTATAAAAAAATATTTATAAAATATAGGTAGGTACTAAAAATTATCATTTTATTATATTGATCTATATAGGTATTGACAAATACATCAAATGTATATTTGTTATTATAAATAAAATCATATCGCGCTTACAATAAAGTCAATCGTATAGAGTTCCGGACAGTCTCTCCAAACTCTAAATTCTCGATAATCCTATTTTTTTTTTTTTTGCCGAGCTTAATAATTACGGAGTACCGTTGACCGTACCGTAGGTATTATACATATTATTATTATATATAGAAATAAAATACGGCGCGGTGAGAACTCGTTTATTACCCCTTCGGTGGGCGGTGGTGTAGCCACCTCGCGCACAATCGTTGTATACCCGTAATACCTGTAAATAATGATAGGTGCTTTATATAATAATAATAATAACAATAACATAATATTATCGATTTATCGTCCGCGCCGACCGAAAAAGTTTTCGTTGATTCTCTGGGTTTATTGGCAAAACGTTCGTGTTTTCTCCTCCTACACTGCCACCGATTTGAACACGGTCTCCGTAAGTTACCGGCGCGTGTTACGTGAAGCCGACTCGCTTTGATGTCGAAAACTACTACTCATACGACGGCGTCACGTACGAGGGACGACAAGACTACAACGCGAGTCTACTGCACGACGTGTGTGCATTATTGTTACACGTGCACCGGCGTGACATGTATACATATAATAATAATATCAATTGTGTATATATGTGTGTGTGTGTGTGTGTGTGTGTAATGTGTATATATCGATTATATATGGACGTGGGTCAATATCGCGGGATACCGGTTACCGTGTAATTTATTATTTTAAATGTCTCGGCGAAGTGGAAACGCGGTTGGAATCTGTTGGACCGTTTCCTATAAATATAATATATATATATACGTTCGTCCGAGTTTGGGGTGACCGAAGAGGCCGTTACGCCGCGAGAGAATTTCCCCGGCCCGGAAAATATATATGTATTTAATATATTATTATAATCCTCTGTTGTTCCCGACCGCCCGAATGTGTTATCGAATATTATAATTATAATTACTTTTACTGCCGTTCGGGTTTTATCCAATAGAGAATAATAATATTATATGTATATATATAGTACAGTCGGTTGGTGGGTAGTTAGGTGGGTACTTACGATCAAAATTGCCCCAGTTCATAAATAATAACACAGTAATTCGGCTAAATGATAATATATTAGGTCAGTAAAAACTCTAAAAAGTTTGATAATTATATAAAAATACAAATTCGGGTACATAATTAGTTAAAAATTATTAGTTTCTCGATAATATTTTCCCAGCCCTTTTAGAGTTTTAAATTATCCCGGTTTGCGTTGTTGCTCCGTTACTATCGTATATAATCAAATATGCATAGAGTAAAGACATCCGTAGACCGTATAGGAACATATCGGAATACCAATTAACTTTATTAGCAGAGGTACCTGTTCTGCGGTGAAAAAAAAACGACTAACATCACAGATTTCGTGTGTTTTGCAACAATCGGATATGTCCTTTAGTCTTCTTTGATATTTGTTGCACGATGAAGACTTGAGGTAAGAACTTTTTTAATTTCATACACAGTTTTCTTCAAGTATAGTTTCAGTGCAATTTATTAGTCATTCGAAATCCATATAATATTATATTTCAAACGCTTAAGCGTCTTCACTACCCAAAAACCATTTCGTCCATAAACATCGAGCATTGAAATTATATTAATATAATTAAAATATCAAAAAGCAAAATACAAGAAAAATATCCGAGTGAATAAAATATACGTTATAGGTAACTTGTTATTATTTTATTGGTAAAAATGATACATATATAATATGATTTAGGACTGCATGCAAATTGATTTGAATACCTTGACATTAGTAATTTTAATTTGTTTCGTCAATTTCGCTTACTACAAACTCAGGTAAAACCACTGCGCCCTCTATGCATAACGACGATAATAAATAATTATATTTTTATTATCGTCCATTGAAAACTAAATTGTACTTTGAAAATTTTAAGTACCTACATAATGGTGGATTTATGGGCTGTGAATTTGAGGATGAACTTAATAGAAATAGAAGATTAACTACACTAAACATTCTTAAGTAATATTATAACAGTTTATACATTTTGTTGTTAAAGTATTACACAATATGTGGTTGGTAATTACATAATATAAGTGTGTGTAAATCATTTTATACTTAGTTGAGTATTATTTAATAGTAACAAATATATGAACTAACATTGCCGGGCGAGACGATGGAAACTAATAAATGGCTGGGAAAATCGCTTTTGAAAAACCGTTAACGTTATAAATGCGTGTTAAAACGGTGACGTGCGATCGATAACATGCGAAATAAATTCGACATCGTAAAAACATCACCTCTGTCGGATGAGCTTAAACATAAACCTAAGTGCAAATTTTTGTATGCGTTATACCTGTGGCGCCCACATACCCTATATATTATAATATACATACAGCATGCATTACACATTCATTAAATGTATTTTTAATTGATCGTCTATAACTGTTAAAACTGCCGATTATCAGTAAAAAATCAATACGTAGAATTACAATGCATATACCTTCATAATTTATTATTCAGTTTACAGCCAATGAATTCACTAATAAACAAATAAGTGAATTTCGTCCGATTATAGCATAACATATTTTTATAATATTATGTAAATTAACTCGACATGATAAATCTTAAGTATTTTTATAAATCCCCACTTATTAATTCTTAAATGAATACATTATAGACTAATGTAAATATTTTTGAAAAGCAATTCGTGTATAATTATTGTGAACTATCTGAACAAAGGAAAAAAATTGTAAATTTTGAGAAGTAACTGGTATACTTGAAATGGCGTACTCGCTTAATGAATCATAATTTTTATTAAGGCAATAAAACCATTCTATGAATTTTTTTAACAATTAAAATGTATATAGTTCTAAATTCTGAAAGGACCTAAAGGAAAAAGGAATAATAATCAACAATAACAGTGTCGATAAATATAATTTATAATTATATTATATTATGATAAATGGCATTTATTTTATAAAACAAAAAAAGTAAAAAACTTTAAAATATAAAATATATTTACTTAGATATTTTTGTCGTCATGATATTATTTGTTATTCCGAAAATGGATAACAATCTATAAAATCTATTTGTTTTTTAAAACAGTTACTAACAATGCAATAACATTGAATACATATTCTGTATTGATATAAATATCTTTCTTAATTTATTTTACTGTTCTGTATATAATATGAATAACTAGACTTTAAACTAGTTAAAATAAATTTAAAATATGAGACTTTGTATCATTAAAGTATAATCGATCTGTTATTCCGTTGGGGTTTATTCAATTTCAATTTTTTTTCCAACATATTTTGTAGAGTAAAGTTTGCTCAGATGGGTTACTTTAAATAGTTTAAAATATTATGTTTATGTACTTTATCTTCTCTTGTTTGAAATTCCTGAATATTATCCTACTCCTACACTAATCTTCTATAATACGTCTGTCGACAATTTTCCGTCAGACGGTTGACAGAGTTTACTTATGTTTTGGAATTTTTTTGTTATCGCTTTTAGATCGAATTCCTTATTTCCTTATTTTCCTTTGACGCATTTTCAGGACGTTAAAAAAAACTTCTCAACCTTCGGGTACGGTTTATTATTATATAATGAAAGCGTGAATAAACTATACATATACAAGTAAAATAATTTTCAACGTGCATACGTATAATATTTCGCAAAATTGTAGACTATTACCCGCTCTACGTTTATTATATAATATATTATTATACGTGTATACCTAAAAATTTACATGCTTCTGCCGCTATTACAAAATCAGAGTACCTACCTAACTACTATTATATTATTATACTAGTAAGTATAGTTACGATGGTGCTTGTGTATAGCAGTAAACGATTTCTACTCCAACTTTATGAGTGCACGGCAGAGGGTCGTAATTTTATTTTATTTTGTATTTTTTTTTAATACTTATTCGTGTTTCCATATTACATGAGTAAGTACGGGTACACCTTGGTGTGTTTCAAAGTCGATAATATTGACCGCGTAATAACATATTATACGCGTGTAGGTCGGCGGCCGGCGCACTCGCGTGAAATGTGTGTGACTATACGTATAATATTTTTCCGCTTTTATTCGTATTCGCGCTGCACTAAACATAATAAACAACAAAATAAATAAACATTTTTTTAAATCGATGCGATATGGTTTTCTGGGAATCGATTTCCGTCGACCGTCGCAGTAGCATACTGATGTTCATGTGCGATGTTTTTAAAAACGACTTCGTAATTATCATTTTTCTGCGAGTTGAATGACTCTCCGTTAATCGAGCAATATTACAAACATTCCGCATGTACCCAAATTCTTGCGATGGCATAATATATACGTATATGCTAAATCCAGAGGCGCCATTTGAGAGGTTGCAGGCCGACAAGGGTTGTACTTTTGCACCACTATTTTGTCTGCTTCTTACTGGCCTGCCATAGCATATACAAATGCGCTAATGGCAGATGCATAAAAGTTAAAACATACTATGAAAACTATTTATGCGTTTAATATGTGTATGGAAGTAATAACTAATAATGTATAGCTACATAATATTGTATGCATGAAAAAATCTATTAACTGCACATCCAACTTTTCAATTTTCGATCCATTAAAATAATAAATATTTATATACATTATAATCTTTTTACACCTTAATACGTATAAAATATATAGAAACATTAACTTCATCACTCAACTAGGACTTCAACTCTATTTCTGTCTTAATCAAATTCATCACTCAACCACTCGACAAAATATAACCCTCCCTGAAATATCATCTAGTATTTAAGTTGTTTTAATATCATCACTACTGTACGTTATTTATATATATATATGTAATTTAATTTTGTTACCCAATGATCACTGCTACCGTGAATTTATTTAAATAAAAAAAATATATATATAATAACTATACTGTGATGAAAAATAATTGGCATGCTTAATAATTATTGGTGGTTCTCTTGTTACAAAAAAACTCAGATTGTGCCACTGACTGCATTAAAAAAATAAATATGTTTACCTCCATATTTTATAGCCGCGTAACGAGTAAAAAGTATGCTATTATACTTAAACTTGGCGTTTTCAGTCTCGTGACTGACGATTTTAGTATTCTGAAAGATAGTCGTTTAAAATAAATACCTCCGTCAACTTGTTTCATAACAGCAATAATAATAAGACACCAAACCGCAACCAACTTGCCCCCAGACGCATCCACCCAAATGTTTCTCGTTGCAATCGCATTAAAAAAAAAAAAAAAAAAAAATCCCCTTAGGCGCGCTCAACTTTGACCTCGTGTGCGTTCAGACCATTCGGAAAAGTGTAATAATCATAATATTAATAATAATAATTCATCTCTGTGCTTACAACACGTACTATATGTATACAGGGTGATTCACCAAACATGATCACCCCATTCTTTGTATCTTCAATAATGCAGTTAGTTAAAATTAAATTTTTGAAAATTTTAAATATTATTAAAGACAATCTTTTCAAATTCTTAAGATTTTTTTTTATACTACTTAAAAGAATGTCATGTGAAGATATAACATACAAACTGGAGAAACCCCATTTTATACTGTACATTCTTAAAGGATATTTTTCTGAACATTTTAGCATTTTAAAATCAATTTGTGAACGAGTAATTTTTGAGTTATTTGTGCTTTATAATAACTTAAGTTCAGAATAATATAATTGATTTGAAAGATATGTGTATTATGGTGATTTTAAATTTTAGTAACAAATATTAATCTATCAGCGTATTCTATGATTGGTAAAAAAGGTCTAAGTATAGTTGACACTAGATTACTATTATCTTTATAATATCAGATTCAAAATTATTTATTTTATACTTAATTAAAACCATTTGCTCAGGACAATATTATCCCTAGTATAAAGTTCGAAAATATATGGTATTTAGCTTGTGTAGGTACCTATTCAAAATTTACGAACACAATAATTTGAATAAATACGCTGCTCGTTAAAGGAAAAAACGGAGGTGAGCACGCTATTGCGGGTGAATCACTCTGTATAAAATAATATAATATACGGTTGTTTCGCAACGGTCGACAATCGCATTTCGAAACGTATTACTCGCCGGAATGGGTTTTTTTTTCGTCTATAGGAAAACGGTGCTAGTGCGGCGGACCATCGGAACGGGGTAACGCGAGTTTCATTTATTTTTCACGCTGTATTTTTCGCGCGCGACGATTATTCGCAGGGGATGCGATGCGCGTAAAACTTTTGGCTCGGTCGCGGCTCGTATTGTATAACATTACTGTACAATACGTATTATACAGTGTACACATTTATATATACATGTGTAGTGTGTATATACTTACGTAAACAATATAATTACACGCACAGCTTTTGTCATGCACGTTGTCCGGTTTTCGTTTTGTATTGTACTACAATATTATTATATTTTACTCACGCGACCTTTTGTTGTTTTTCTTGCGGATATACTTTTCGTCTCCATATAACAATAAATGTATTATTGTTATTATTATTTTCGTCTCCGGGTGTGTGTCTGCGGGATGAGAGTCGTTGAATCGAACTCGCGCGATGAATCGAGCGAGACACGTATATTGCTCAGAATTTTGCTTTATTAAATCCCAGCAATAATAATATGAGAATTTAAATATAAATAATTCGATTTCTGGATAAAGTGGAGACGTCAGTATGAATTTAATCAAAAGCAATCAATTGAATATGATGTATTTCAATACGTCATATAACATTCTAGCGTTATTATTCCATACATTTTGTTTTGTGCGGTGTTTGTGTGTAAGAATGAAGAGTTGGTACGCGATATTTCTGTCACAGTTTTTTAAGTTACTATTAAGTACAGTTATCATTAAACATGAATAACAATTCCATTAATTATTATTTAAACAGTGATTTCAATGTGTAATATAAAAAAAATAATAAAATTATTTTGAACATAATTAACAACATATCATAACAAATATATACTATACAAAAAATGAGAATTATTTTCATCAATAGTTTTAAACATTGATCTAACATTTTTCAATTTAGTCACCAAAGAAAATTAAACAACTTTGTTAAAATGATTAGTTTTAAAATTCCGTAGTTGGATACATTCAATTAATTAATTCCACGAATTTCCATCGCTCGAATCACTCGATGGTGCATATTCAATCAGGTCAAACAAATACACAACTGTCGTCGAACAATTACCGTCTAAATTAAAAAAAAAATAATTATAATAAACTTAATTCCTATTGTTGTGGTATTATCAGTAATCAATATGTATTTTAACTGTTTGGAACTTGTCTAGTTAAGCATTTAAAACTCTAATGGTTTGGTTAAGTACTTAGTTATATTAATGTCGAAGTATGAGTATTATAATTCAATATTTCATATTTGTACTTTATAAAAAACTTAATTTTTATTTTTATTTACACAAGATAGAGTGAACATAGTTTAAAATTTTGAATTATATTCCTTTATTTTAATAAATAAATTATTAATTATTCGTAATTTATCATCGTATACCTAACTAATGCGGTGTAATTTTTTAACTATCGTGTTAACTAATAAAAAAAAAATTATAAACGCGGGCTTAATTTAAAATAATATTAGAAACTTTAATATAACTTTATGTACAGTAACAATTACACCATATTAATCGAAACTTTGTAGCTAATGTGCACTACTTAATTAATTGTATTAAGTGTTATTATTAATCCCGTACGATGAGAACTTATTGTAAATTATAACATCAATTTAGTAATAATTTAAATAATGACATTGTTCAAGCAAATAAATTTATAAAAATTAAAATACTTACAACTTACAATTAAGTAGTTACAATACACCTAAAACACAATATTATTGCCCGTAAATAAGTAGGTACTGTGGAAAACGTGTAAAGAATCGCAATTATTATAAAAATTGTTTACTGTCATCAATATATAAGCTATGACATGAAAGAATGTATGTTGACTAACGACAAATTGTAGTACGGGTCTTATCTTATCTTTTTTTAGTGTCTAGAAACATTTTATGAAGTTATATAACACGTTTAATATTATACGATGTTAAATATATTATAATAGCAATCGTAATAACACTTGTCTCAGAGTGAGACACCTCTAAATATTAGTAAAAAACCGTATAAAATAATCCAACGTCAGTGTTGATAAATACGCTATATAAGCATAAAAATAATATTGTATCAGTAAAATATAATTTCCCTCTAATGTTGATAATTTTTTTTCAGACTACCGATAGTTTAGAACCACTCATTTCAATGAATGCTATTCATACAGCGTATATTGTGTACGTAACATTTATGGTTTCCAAGTTTGAATCAAAATGGTACTCTCATAAATTATTCTATATTTTGTAACATCGGTTTTGCATTTATTTACGTTTTTTAAATAATTTGTTACGCCATTTTTGCTTTTGTCTTTTCAGCACAGTCGTATTATATACTACTATAATACTACTACCTACCTATTAAGAAAATAAAAAATACACAATGAATGACTGTATAATATTTTATTATTATAATGATATACTCTAGAATTTAATTATAAGGGACTGTTAATAATTATACAGACTCCTAAAAAATAATATATGTTTATATATGATATTACTACTGTATATTTTAACATTTTACCAGAACTTTTATTATACACATTTATGTTTTTTAATATTTAATCGTTACACACTCCGGAAATATATTTTCATTATCATATATAATTCATTAAAAAAAAAAATGTGTGTGTCGATGCATTAGCATTCATAGTTAAATTATTATT
The DNA here is from genome assembly GCF_020184175.1 of Aphis gossypii. Lineage (NCBI taxonomy): Eukaryota > Metazoa > Arthropoda > Insecta > Hemiptera > Aphididae > Aphis > Aphis gossypii. The sequence continues at coordinate 3,455,132 of NC_065531.1, forward strand.
TTATTAGTTTATTTAGTTGACAAAAAATAAACAATAGGTCTTATTAGGAATGTAATAAATATTCCATGAAATAAAAATAATGAGTGACAAAAGTATATATTGTTTTACATTGCTCACATTACATTATTATCATAATAATAATAATAATATTGTCTGTCAATCAACACACGGCACACATTCATTTAGGTATTTCATGTACCCACGGACTACGAGATACCTGAATTATAGACATGGTGACAGCGGTGTAGCGATTTTGCCTTAACAATGCGCCGTACACAATATTAAGATTCACGAAATATCATTATCCCATATTATAATAAACCGAAAAAACCTAATCACAGTGACAAGTACTATAGAAACAAAACTATAATTTTAAAAGTATATTCAATGTAAACGAATCAATCTAATGTTATTTGATCGAAAATAAAGCAAGCTTGTGCTACAGATGGTCTTACAAAGTATAATACATTGATCAATAAGTGGTTAGGGTCGTTAAGCATAATATTTTAGCACCCTGATCTCTGAACTTTTCATTCCCGTTATTCCTGCTAGAGACTCCAGAAAGCGCCTATAATGGAATTGAATGTCGTGACCTACTGATTGACTAACCCTTTTTTCTCCGTGTCACAAAGTTCCATCACCATACGGCTCTTTCATTCAAGTCTTCTTTAAAATGTAACAAATAGATTTTATCTTATTTTATATTAACTCCATAAACATAATTTATAATTATTGTAAAAATATATTTACAAGTCTTACAAATTCTAAAATTAAACAAAAAAGCAGGTTTAATGTTTTTAAAATTGTAATATTGCTGATTATCGTAATTTATAATTTAAAATATTTTACATTGATATCAACAAATTAATAATTTAAATAAAACGTTAACTGTTGATAATATATTTTTATTGTTACAGTAATATTTGAATATAGATATAAGTAGTATACGAGTAGATTCATATACCATGAAAGTAAATATCACGTTTTTTTTCTTTTACAAACAAATACGAGAATAATTTTAAAAATTAGTTACACACCAGAAACTGATTTACGAAGGTAATAACTAGGGCTCGGATTTTAAAGCATATTATGACTCTTTTTTTTAAATATGAAATAGAAATCTAATTTTTATACATAAATTCGTTTTACGTCATTCTGAATCCAAATAAACCAATTTATTTTTGCTTTTCGGATTTTTTTCATATATAAATGCTTTTATTGCTTTTTTCAGTTATTTTAACTGTAGAATTTTTATAATATGTTTATCATGCTATACTATAGTGTATAATAATAATAATAAAAAAATGAATTATTAATAAACATAAAAACCCAGAAAGCGGACTAAATGTTTATGTTGGATTATTATTGTTTTCGTTATCGACTTTTTTATTAAATTTATTAAACGTATTGATTATCGATCTACATAATATAGAATTATAGCCTGCAGTACCTACTTATACGGTCAGTGTGCCTATAACATCGATATCGACAATTTCAAAATTTATGATTTAGCGTTTTAATTTTAAATCTCTTGTATGAAGTATGCACCGATCACTTCAGTGGATATAAAGAGTTCGTTTTCTTTGTTAAATGTTAAATATTCAGTCGGACAATAGAGTCAATTTCACTACTACAAATCAAGGGAAATACATGGTACTTAATTCTTTTTTTAATTTAAATTAATTTTTCAAATTTGTATAACTAGTTCGTATTAATTTTTGGTCATACTTTTTTTTTGCTTTTTTCAAAATAAATATACTTCTTTTTTGCTTTTTTAAAACTATCGTGTGCTTTTTTAGTTGCTTATTATGCTTTGAAATACGAGCCCTAGTCATAACTAATAATTAAAATCTTAAAAATATAATATTATTCAATAAAGTGATATATTATAATTTTTATAATATATTTCTCATTTCTCAAATATTAATTATGTTAAATTTATTTGATCACAGTTACAGATTTGACGTCAGTGATAAGTTGCAAGTACCTATACCACATTCAGTGCCTCGGTTCAAATGCACTACAGAGTTAATCAAAATAAATCATCCAATGCTTTGTACTCGTCCTCCTAAAAGAAACTACAAAGAAAATTTTTATCTACATTTACAAGTAGGATCTATGTATTTACTGATCAGTTATTATTCTAGTTAAATAGGACTTTAAATAAAGTAAATACGAAACAGCAGGAGACAGTAAGTTATTATTTATTATTATTCGTTATTGTAACACACCGTAGTCGTCTCAGATGTGTCATGTATTGACACAGATTTTCTATAAAAACCGAAATAAAATTTCTGAACGATGCGTTGATATTGCATTGTTACCATGGGCGGATGCAGACTGTCTAATATTGTACAGGGAATTTGTCGAGCATGTTTGCTCCCGTTTTTTCTTTAATAATGGAGATTTAAACAAATTCCAATGTTTGAAATTCTTAAATATGCTTAAAGACTACATTTTCAAATTCTTGAGATTTTTTTGTAGGTACTTCATAGGAAGTGTCCCGGGCTTACACAAACTTCTGTTTTTTCATATTATATAAATCATATATAATCCTTCCTCTTGCAATTTTACTGTAAATTATTTAGTACCTAGATCATTATTTTGAAAATGTTGATTTAGGTGTCTAAATCAAAATCCAAAAATTTAAATTATTTAAAATATGTATATTATAAAGATGATATATATTATATTATGATATATATATATATTATTATAGTCCTTTAAAATGGTTTAACAAATATATGAATTAGATAGGTATTGTAATATTCGAACGAATAATTTTTTATATTTGGACCAATTTTAAAAATTATAAATGTTGATAGTTTGATATTAATAACTAAAATTTTTAAATCACTATAATGTTCATATTTTCCAATCCCATCTTAATTTTAATCTTGAAACACACCATAAGATAATTCAAAAACTGCTCCTTCAATATTTGTTTTGATACATCGAATTTTTCAGAAAAAATATCCGTTTAACAATTCCAGTAGAAAAAGAGGATTGAGATTAAAGAGTAGGTAAAGTAAGTTCAAAACTACTGAGTAACAGAATTATTGAAAAAAAGATGAGCATTCTTTATAAACCATTCTGTACACTAAACATTCTGAACGACATACATACCTACATCATTATCCCAAAATTGTTTTAATCCAAAGGCCTAATATGCCTTGTCTTCAAACAGTTTTAGTCTGTGGCGTTTTGGAAATTTTACTACTGAGCAGTGGTTTCTGCAGTGTAGGAATTAAAAAGTAAAAACTAAAACATATTATATCATATCTAGTTTTTACTTTAAGAAACTTACATAACAAAGATAGTTTTATCTGATGTTCCATATTGGAACTTACATAAAATATGGTATCGGTATGAGTGATATTACCTGATAAATCCCATACAACTTGCATAAAAACACTAGACAAAAAAATAACAACCAAGTATTATATAAAATATTAATTGTGCTAAAAAATATTTACATTTTGCGAATCACCACATTAAACTCATCATTTCCTAGATGAAAACTTTGTTTAAAATCATTTATTTTTTACATAATTAAATAAAAAGTCTAGTTTCATAATATAACATATTATTTATTTTTTTAAATGTACTCAATTTATTACACACATACAAAATATTACTGATGACCAGTAAGTACAGCAGTTCTCAGCAGTTATAGCTGATAAATGATATGAATAAATTTACAATTTTTTTTTTTTTAAATTATTTGTTAAAGATAATTAAATAAAGAAATCACTATAATATAGGCAAAATATAAAACAAATGCATTTAACCTGAAACAAACATTCTGATGGAATAAAATATAATAATTCACATAACTAACGACTCAAATGCATTTAGTTGTGAATACACAAGAGGTTATCATCAAGACAACCAAAATTAATATACATTTATCATATTATAACTATCTTATAATATTATAATAACAAACATTGTGAAAATTCATGAAGTATCGATAATACTTATGATAATTGTTTACAGTAATTAGCCATATTAAAATCAACAGACACCTCATAGTCAAAGATCATTTGAGAATTAAATACATAAAGTAACTATAAGGTATCATATTGTTCTATGTGCAGCAACAATTATATGCGTCTATCAGTCTCTAATTATGTTATATTGTATTTTGGATGATTTATGAGTGATGTGCATTCGTTCATGGTTAGCTACAGCTGAAGCACTTTTTAATTCCATTCCACAATAGCTACACTGGAAATTCATTGAACCTTTCGTTTTAGTATGATAGAAATTGAAATGAACTTTGGCCCTGTCTTCCATCAAAAACATCTTGCTACACACCCCACACCTATACTTTTTGGGTAAATCATCATGTTGTATTTCGTCATGATCTAACAAATCACAGAATCTCGAAAAAGTCTTATCACACAAGTGACATGTGTAAGGTGACCTCTTTGATGGTCTCAACGATGTAGACTCCGATAAATCCCTGTCTTTTTTGGTCGGATGTGTTTGCTTTACATGTCGCTGTAGATCAGATACAGTTAAAAAAATTTTGTTGCATTGATTGCATTCGGTTTTTTTGTTTAAATCACGATGTCTGGCTACTGAATGCTCTTTTAAGTGTACAAATTCATCAAATTTAGCACTACAATAATAACATTGAAATTTTTCTTCCGCATCATCAATGATTTGTTTATTTTTAAATTCATCATTATTGATCTGAAAAAAAATTAAATTAATAACATTGCCAAATATAAAAGCTGATTTTTTTTTTTTTCATATAAATAAAACCACAGAAAGAAATAGAAATAAGTTATGATCAATTTAATTTAAGATAAACTTTTTTTTATAAAGAAAATTATATTGAGTATACTTATTGGGTATGTGGAGTTAATAGAAATAAATAAGACCATTATACATACAAAACGATAATAAGTTTAAAAACGCTAAAATTCATGAAATTATTGAATTTTAGCTAATACAAGTTATGATATACCTAACTCAGTGGTTTTTCAAATCAAGCGATTGTGTCCATAAACAAACTATTATTTTTGGTTAGTAGATGCATAAACTCATCTCCTAGTTTCTTGCAGATTTCAGATCGTTGATAGACAAAACCCAAACAGCCGATCAAGTGTCTTTTCTACCTTATTTTATGATGTAACTATGTATGTAAGTCTTTATTTTAAAAACTTGTTGAAAATGCTCACAGTGTACTGCACCAATTTAAGTGTCATTTAACATCTTTCACATTTTATGCTAAACAACACTTAATTGATGTCATACTTTGTTAATCAATATATTATTAATTGGTCAGAATTACCATTAAACTATTTGTTTCTTATCAATACAAGAATATATAAGTATATTATTTTATAATTCTAGAATTCTAACTGAATATAACATAGGTAATAAATTTAATTATTGCAAATGATATTAATTAGAAATCACAAAACATTTGTAAGTAATTTAAGATTTAAGCTCAACAATAAAAGTAAGTAACTTGATGTATATAATACCTTAAATGATGAAGATCTGTCGTTGAAAACCTCCAAATAATCATCGCATTGGATAAAGTCATTGTCGTCAATTATCATCGACTGAATATCCATGGATTCGTCTCTGCCAAGTTTGGAATTTGTATCAACAATATCCTGGTGAACTTCCATGACATGCACCGACAATTCATATTCATCAGGAAAAATATTATCGCAAGATGTACAGCAATGATAGTCCACTTCATCGATTAGGTCCAACATATTATGACTTTCATCAGTTGATAATGGCTAGAAATCAATTAGTATGTGAAATATTATTCTAGATACATTTGGGGAGGAAATTATACCTCTTTTTTGATTAAATCTGAGTTGAAATTAATTTCCTTGAGCGCATCTTCACTCTGTTTTTTAAACATCACCCAATCTTGTACGCGATCATAACACTCGTTGCATATATGTTTTGGACCGATAGAATCTTTTGTGATCTGCAACCAAAACAAACGCAAAGTCATGATAACGAAAATAAAAAGAAGAGAGGAATAAAAATGACAAAACAAGTATCAAATTATCGTTACATCTACTAACAACTTGGTACCTTGATTTGCAGACAGTTCATCACGTCTTTGGCCAAGTCTGGATCGGAAGCCATGAAAATCGGAAACGATGACTGAGTTTGTCGCAAACAGAATCTGCAGAACAACATATCGTCGTTTTCTGTGTCCATTTTGCAGTGGGCGGTCGAGTATTCGCCACCGAGTGAAAAACAATCGAACCGCGCGATACCTTCATAACACGTCAACGATCATCATCGCCAGTCAAACAATCGGGTTGTAGATCACAAACACCAGTGATTGATAAAATATAATACAATAACAAATATAATTGTATTTACTAATTAACAATTAAGTAAGTACTAAATACTAAATAATAAATATTAATGAATTTTCAATGGTCGTTGGCAATCGGTGTCGGACGTCGGTCTTTACATAGATAAAAGATTTATCAGACGTCTGACCAGGGGGCATAACACATAGTATACTACAACTATATAGGTACAATAATACAATATATTTCTATTGTGATACCCAGTTCTGGTGATAAGAAAAATAATAAGTTTCTTGAATATACATTTTCAAAACTGCCAACATTGAAAAATTAAGATCCCAACACGATTATATAGACTATTTATAATTCTTTATATAATCGTGCATCCCAAATATTTTCTCGCAACTATGATACCAACTTAAAACCAATAAATAAGAAAATTATGTTTTTGTAAACTTTCAAATTCAAACATCGTACAGTTCACCGAATTAAAAATCTAATCTTACGAGTTGTTTGCGACTTTGCGAGTAAACGGTTTGAAAATTGAAAATGATCATCAGAATATGTTATAGGCCAATTTGTCATCACGCAACTATAGATAGTTGCCTTCAAGACTCGAGACTAGTCAAAGAGGATTTTTATAATATACGAGTACAGATATTTTTATACGAATCGCATCCTGACAACGCCAGATGCTCATCTCATAGGTAGTAATTATAATGTATATAGTATATTAAATATACAATTTAAGTTTTAAATGGCTTGTCATTTGTTTTCAATATTGTTCGTTTAATGATAACATATGTACATCTCTTATTGTAGGTACTTTTTGAAAAACAAAAGTTAGTTTGAAAAATATGTATTATATTTTGCCTCCTTCTCACCAAAATAACAACTTTGAGTTATGCAATTAATACAATATTATTATTATATTATTTTAGTCCCTAAAATTTTTGAAGTATTTTACTTTTTTTTACAACAACATAATACACACAACACATACAGTTTTAATTTCATACTCCAAAGCAGAATATTTTTTCAAATACCTACCTATTTCGGTAGGTAGGTACATAAAAATCGAATTTAGGATGATTAGTTTATGAGTTATAACTGTTATAAATATTTAAAGTTTGGATAAACAGAGGACAGAAGTAGAAGTGGAGAAGTGGACATACTTATTTGAATATTGAATTTCCTACGCTTAATGAATCACCGGGTATAGAATTTTAAATTCAAATTTGGGCCTTAACGAGTTAATAAGTCATAAGTTAAGTTATTTTTAAGTTAATAACTTAATTGTATAATTAATTTTGTGATATTATTGTGATTTAAGTAATTGTTTTAAACTTTCTTAACTACAAAATAATTTGAAGTAAATTGTAAATAGGTACTATAATATTGTATCCGGTATTGCATAGGCCATTGAGTAAAAATTATTACCCATTGAGGTGTATCGTTAACCGGTAACCGTGATAGCTGATAAGAAGAAATCAGATTTGAAAACCTTAACCACGATTATAAATCGTGACCTTAACCAAGTATACCTATAATCTACAATAAACTGAACAAACTGGCAAGATAGTCCTTCAAGTAATCAAATCCACAATACTACAAAAGTAACATTACATTACCATTAATACCATTTTACCATCGCTTTTACTCGTTTTAAGTATTTTCGGTTCCCTAGTATTTGATATTCTGACGTACTACACATTATTTTGTTCTACTCCCACACATTTGACTAATTATTATAGTTTATTTATTTGCGTTGCATAACATAATTATTGCCAATCGGTTTGACTGGCTGGCGGCTGCGTGTCTCTGCTTGGTGCTGTTGAAGCCCTCAATTCTCTGGTTCCGAATTGTTGCGGTATCCGGATCCGGGCACTGTCGTTGGTCGGCAAATGGCGATATAACATAATATTATTATGTCGGCACGACGATCGGATCGATGAAGCCGAACGCGGCTGACGAGCAGCTTGCCGCTGTATTTGTTAGTTATTTTCGGGCGACGAGCAAAATACTATTGTTCGAAAACAGTGATGACTGTCTCGAATATCAAAATTGAAATTGCAAAATAATTAACATATCTAGTAAAATAATCTGTAGTTGCGTGTAAACTTGAGACGGCTCGTGCTAGGTATAGTACGATGTTAAACAATATTAATCTCGTAGTAGTTTGACAACATTACAGATGAAAAAATAAAAATGACTTGTTATTTAAACGTAGATTACTCGGAGTCGGATTAACCATTACACAGTACTTAATACTAGTCTAACGACATACTTGCCCTGACATAAAATAAAACGATTCCAGTACAATTATTTTGATATTTGTTTAATTTATAAGTTTTTTGTTAAATTTGAGTGTTGAATTATTCATTGTACTTACTATGCTATACTTTATCAACTTCTACATAAAAAATGTCTTGACAGTTATAATTTTCCCAAGTGCCTAAAGAGGCTTTGGGCCCAATTCTAGCACAAATGGTTTAATCCGACACTGAGGATAACAATCGTAGTGTTTTGTGTTTGACGATTTTAGATTGAAGCGAATGTACTTGTCATGAGTTCACAGACTTGGTCTGTTACTATTGTTTGAAACAAGAGTGTAGTTTATCATTTTAGTACTCATATCGCAGTGATAGTGTTAATGTGTCGTTGTTGTAGCTAAACTTGGAATCATGGTGGAAGACAAAATCCTGTACACTTTCCGGGGGTGGTTGGCATTTGTGGCCTTCATGGACCTTGGTGTAACATTTCGATCATTTTTCGAAAACAAATGTATCATTGGAACGCAGACTAATTTACAGGCAGACGAACATTTTATACACGGTACCAACGATACTTTTTACGACCAACAAATAATTTACTTAATCTGTAACTAGCAATGTTATTTGTATTTTGGGTATTTTTAAAACTCAAACATTTTATTAAATTTATAGAGGGCAACCTAATTAAAAGTGTTGGTATAATACCTACTCTAGTAATTACTATGATGCTGTTTTTGAAATATGTTGTAAAGAGATAACGGTTAGTAGTTAAGAATTTTAAAAATAAAAGTATAAAATGTAATAAGATATTGAAATTGAATACTGATAAAAATAATAATCAAAGTTACAAAAAACTTAAGGCTAAATTTTTACCTAGGTATTTTTATATTACATATTAATAAATTAAGTTTAACTAAAACCGATAATAAATTATAAAAAGGTAGAAATGACCATTTTTTATTATTTATAAAAATGAAAAGAGAAACGTTAAGAATAACGTTTGTAATATTGGTTCAATAAAAAAGAAAAATTGTAACTTATAAAAACATTTTAAATTCATACTAATAAATGCTAAAATAGGTTGATAGAACAAATTAAAAATATTAGTGGAATGTACTTGGCAAAGAATTAAAAATTGGTATTTATTATTGCATCAAAAATATTTGAATAATATTCTGGTTAATGTTAATACATTTTATGTTACATTTATAATGAGGTTAAGAATGTCATTCCAAATGGTATGATAGTTAAAAGAAAAAACTTAAAACTACCACAGAAATTATCTACCTATTTGATTGTAGTATGTTGACAATTATAATTTTAATATCAAAATTCATGCTGCTAGAATATTAATTTAATTTTTCATTTTAATTATTCACAGAGGAATTAACTTTGCCAAGAGTGTTGGGTATGTTTTCACTTCTTAAAGCTCTATGTTTGATACATTGCTCATTATTTATTCACTATAAGCCGTAAGTAATTCAAAATTGATTATTTTGTATTTAGTGTTGAGTTCAAATATTTTTTATTAGAATTTAATACATTATATAATTAATTTGTAGAATGGTCAGTATTGGTGCTATGTCTATGGTCTTATCTATAGTTTTGTATCTTAGTGAAGCAATTCATTACCGTTCAACTACATTAAATTTCTTTATTGTTTTTCCAAGTATTTTAAATGGTAAAGTAATACTTTGGTGATAGAATAATTAATAATGAATCACTTAAATATGTTTATCTTTTTTAATTTTCAAAGGTTTAACATTGATTGGTTTATACTTAATTGTACGCAAGATTAATAAGCCACCAGTTGAATGTGTGGAAGAAAATGTTGAAATGTTAATGACTAAACTCAAATATCAAAAAAATAAAAAATATATTTGTAAAAAAAAATAAGTATGACTATGATATAGAATATAAAATACAAGAAAAATCATTCAAGATTTATGGAAACATTTGTTTTTTCAATTTTATAAATTTGTAAAAGATTGAGCTTTACTAGTTTTTTTAGTTAAATTGTTCTTCAATATTTATATTTAATTTTAATGTAATGTATTCAGTTTGTAAGTAGCTATGATCTAATTCAAATTTATAAGTTTTCCTGAACTAAGTAGTTTTTTAACTCACTTATTTTTTGTTTAAAAATAATTTATAAAACAACCAACTTAATATTTTAGCCTTTTTGAAAACAAAAATAATTAAACAATAATTATTTATGTAATAGTCAATTTAAAATAAAAAAAATTTAATTTATAAATATTATGTTTATTTTCTTATGCTGATTGTTTCTGAGTACTGCTTGCTTTATTTTGAGCAATAACAAATTCTGGATAATCTATAAACCCATCAAAATCTGTGTCATCCATAGTTAATATAGGATCAATTAACTGCATCAATTCTTCATCGGTAAATATTTTTTCTTGAGGAGGTGCTCCACCTGCTGCGGGATCATGACCACCTTGAACTAAAATTACATTTTAATATTTCATACATTAAATTTGACAAAAGACAGTTTAATGTAAATTTTCTAACACTATTTATTAAAATATTTACTACTTGATTTTTTTAATTCTAAAATATATATCATTTTAATACTTTATACTAACTTACTCTTCAACACTATCATTGCTTATCAAATAACCATCAACTTTTTATTGGTGACCTACATTTTGAATTAATAGTCTTTAAAAGTTAAAGGCTATTAAATTTTAATGGCTTAAAAGTTTTAAGCTTAAAACTATTAAAAATAGTTATCTATGGATAAAAATAGTAAACATTTTTAAAAATACTTAAGTTTAATTAATTATTAGTTTGTTTTTTTTTATCATTTAAAGTAAACAGTAGTTAATTCAAAAATCTGATGTCGAGAATTGAAATAGAGAATTTGTTTTTAACTTTTTATTTTAATGTGTTAATGTTGTTCAATAATCATAAAAAAAAAAAATCAAAAAATTGAATCTTGATGACCAATTCAAAATCAGAATTCTTATCTTTACAAAAAAAAAAAAGTTTGAATTCTTATTGCAAATGTGGTCTTAGACAAAAATTTAAAATCATAATTTTAAATATTCTAAATAAATAAGTAATTAGTGCTAATTACCATGCCAATGTATAAGTGATTTGATAAGTTCACATCCATCTAATTTATTATTGTTATCTGCATCATGCATTTTAAAATAATGAAATTGTAATTCTTGTTCAGACATTTTGCTTGTATCTAATGTTGGTAGATCCAAATGTTTTTTTATATGCCTAAAATAAAGCAGAATTGTGAAGAAAAAGAGTACTAAGTATATGATAAGACAAGAACAAACAGGTTTCTATTAGGTAGTAAGAGATTTTAAATTATACTTACTCGCTTTCTTCTGCTAAGTTTGAATTGTGTAATACTTGTTGAGTATGAGGATGATGTCCTTGGGAACTGTGGCCATGACTCTAAAATATTATTAAGCATCAAAAGAAATTATGGAACAGTTTCATCATAGATATAAAAGAATTATGCCTTCTATAGTCATACAGATTATAGATATAACTAAGTAAAAAAATTTTAAATGTTATTTTCCATATTTAAGCCTAAAGTCATGAGACACTATGAACTTCATTTATACAATAAAATTACAAACTGTATAAAAAGCAATTTCATTCACTATGATTAATTTAAATAGTTCATTGTGTAAATTATGTACCGGCTTTTGTTGTTGTTGCTGTTGCTGTTGCTGCTGCTGAGGTGGTGGTGGCGGTTGTTGGTAAGGTGCTTGTTGAGGAAAATTTTGTTGTGGAGGTAAATGTTTAATAGGTACCTAGAAGAAAACAATTAATAAAATATTACAGTGCACAATGGATTTACTTTTACTTATTTACTTGTTGCTGTTGTAGATACAGTTGTGGATTTACACCTGGCGGTGCTGCGTATTCTGCCCATGATTTATGACACAGGACTATAAGAATAGGAAAAGTAACTAAAAGCGTCTTGGAAATCATTTTTGATAGAAATACACATGTACACTTCAAACGTTGATTACCATGAAATATGAACAAATATGGTGATTTTGTGCATAAAAATTTGAGGTAATTTTTTATTTTCTTCTATACTTGAAATGTGCCGTCTTCTGTAAGTTATACTGTCGACAACTTACATAATTTTATCGAACAATATCGTTTTAAGCCATGTCATAACAACATTTAGAATTCAGAAAATTCCACTCGGACCGCCAGACGTCATTATCAGTTGGAAGGTACCCCCACTCACCATTCACCACGTCAGTACGTCACGTCGCTTGTTTTCGTATAAAGTAAACATATTTTATCTTGCCTACTCCCACTCCTACGCCTGGTCTTATCGTGAACAGATAAGAGATAAACAAAACACATGTTCAATATCATTGTTGTGTAATTTGGTCATCTAAATATAGTACTATATAGTAAATACAACTGAGAAATGATTAAAGAACTGTATAATAAACGTAAAAAGAATACAATAGTACAATACTACAATCACGCCATAGTGAACATAGTAGACCACCATGGTCTATGTCTATTGGCATTTGATTCTAAGGTCTATGAAAGTGTGAAGTATGAATCTTACAAGTTACGACAGTAGTCAATTCGTTATATTTACAATGTTCCCATGACTATATTGAATTTAGAATAACAAACAAGTTTGTTTATACACCTATGTTTCCTTTGAAACATAGTATTTGACTTGTGATTTGTTTATATTATGATATAATTAGTTTAGTGTTCATTGTATGTTTTGTAACCATTGTTGTCTGTCCTACAAACTTTTATGCAATGGGATTATTTGACTTCACTCATACCTTCCAGGATATTATCTATAATTCGACTTTTCGACAATGGATAACATCGACTTACCCATTCATGCTGCTAACAGAAGTAAGTATCATATACAACATACTCTATTTTTCATCATCCTTTATACATCTATTCTCTAAATTATTTAAAATTCTTAAACATTAACTTAATAAATTATAATTGCCCCTCCCTTGTCAAATCATAATGGAATACATTTTCATATGATTATTTTAATTATTGTACAAGTCAATAATGCGATTCAAAACAATTGTCTAGAATTACATGATGTGTCACATTTTATGATTTTAAATTATGAGTATTATATCTATTTAAAAAAAAAAAATACTTTACTCTTTGTTTGCTATAAATCAACTATAATTTAACATAATGGGTAAACATTTAAATTTTAAAAAATAATGTTAGTAAACAATTAAAACTTAATTAGACTTGTAATTTTAAACAATACTAATTGAATAGATATTATTTAATGTATCAATCATTTAAATTTAAAAGAGACTACTTGACCATTTTTAGTCATATAAATCTACTTATTAGTCAACTGAATATGTCAAGTATTCAGAAATCTAATATATATATAAAGTTTTTTAACAAAAAATAAAAATATATAACAATTCATATTGAAGTAAGAATACAAGCGCACTTGTTTAAAATATAAAATAAAAACCAGGCTATGCCCTATAAACAGTCAATAAATACCTATATTATTAGGTACATTTATTTTTCCTTTAATTTAAAGTTATACCTTTAAGAGTAGTTATTTATCTATAACTAAATGCTAATTCAGATTTAACATATGAATGTATAAATTTACCTATATATTTAATTATTTTGTTTTATTATTTATTTTTTTTAAGAAAATGTTGATAATTATTGGATGCATAATAGTATCAATATTATTAAGATTCGCCTTCTACAAATGGAAATCAAAATGTAAGTTATTTACTAAAGAAAAAAAAACTAATTATTTAATCAATAACAATGTTTACACGTATACAATTATTTTTAGTTCTTGTGATTCGAGGAAGTAACATTTCTTCTGTCCCAAAAACAAGGTTTCGAAAACGTGATAGAGTTTTATTCTATGGTAGAAAAATGTTAAGAAAGGTATATAATATATAACATATTAATTATTATGATTGAAGTAAATTTAATTCATGAAACAATAAGAATTTAAATTGTTACAATTTGTGGTTTAAATAATTTCTACAATACAATTTAAATATACATAATACATATTTACTATAAAAAGTACTTCTGCTTAAAGTGTGTTTTTACAATTTGTATTAATAATACTTAAATTGTATTTGTTGAACAATAATTTAGCATGTTTATTTGGTAATAAATGTATTATTATTTTTAAGGTAAAAAGTATATCTGGACAAGTACATGGCCAAGGAAAAAAAAGAAAATTAGTAATCAAATTTGCTAGGCGCTTACTACAAATGAGAAAAGAAACATTACCTCAGAGATTAAATGTATGTTTTTTATTTTTAATTTGATTTAAAATTGTGGTGTATTAGTTAGTATAGATTTAAAAAACCAAAAATCTTTAATTATATTTTTCAAGATTATTTATTTTAATGTACTATTTCAAATTGTTTTTTATAATAGGTATTGGAACCACCTGCTGAGTATTTAGAGGAGGAATTAATAACCAAAGATGGACAAAATGTTCCTCCTGATGCTTTTTATATGCTACAAAGTATTCGGTAAGTAAAGATTTTTTTTTTTATTTAGTATGAACAAATCACGATTCTATTGAGATATTTTATAGTTTTTATTGTTGATAAATATGTATTGTACTTATTTAATTAAATACTTATTATTTTAATATTATAGAGTTTTTGGCCACTTTGAAAAACCTGTATTTTTAAGACTTTGCCGTCATACTGAAATTTTAAATGTACATGCTGGATCGCATTTGTTTAAAGTTGGTGATCCTGATGAAAATGTATTCATTGTCCAAAGTGGACTTATTAGTGTAAATATCACTTCAATTGATGGTAGTATTATACCTCTGAAATTAGTAAAAACTGGAGATTGTGTCACATCATTATTAAGTTTTACTGATGTTCTCACTGTAAGTAATATTGTTCAATATATGGTCTCCTAAGAGAACAGACCCAAGTTTTGACTTAAACTTATCAATATTATTCTTTCCCCTACTGTGACTTAACTTGCTGTTACCAGTATTACCTTATAGTTTACTGTTCACTGGATGTTTACTTGGTATCAGTGAGCGAAGACCTCATATGAGGTCCAGAAGAATTTGTTAAACTAACACCATGCACTAAATGGGTCCGTTCCCCTATGAGACAAAGTATTATATTTTATTTGTTTAATTTTATGAATAAATTTGTAACTTAGGGTCATAAAAAAAATTATAAAACTGTTAGTGCTCAAGCACTTGAAGATAGTATAATAGTAAGATTACCAGTTGCTGCATTTCAAGAAATCTTTGATGATTATCCAGATTCATTAGTTCAAATAATTCAAGTTGTTATGGTTCGTTTACAGAGAGTTACATTTACAGCCCTTCATCAGTATTTGGGACTATCTACTGAGTTAGTACAAAATGTAAGAATAGTATATGGTTAAATTATATCAACTTTAATTTAGTTTTGGATTTTAAGCGAATAGATGAACATATTAGTTTTTATTGTTGAATTTTAATAATAATGAGTATTATTTTCAAATTATATCTAGTATAAGTATTTTAGTAAATGTGCCAGGGTTGAAATTTCCAATACTTTTCTAAATAATTATGGTAAAATAAAAATAAATATATAACACACATTTTAAAAATCACAAATATTAACAAAATGTTTTATAGTAAAATTCATAAAATGTTCAATTTAAATTAAAATAAAATAAAATTTTAAATATTTAATTGTTACTTATATTTTTGTACAACAAAATTAAAATTTTATGTGAACCATTTTTCTATTGATATTTGTAAAATTAATTTTAAAAAACAATTAACTATCCAAAAACAAAAACAAAAGAGAACAATTTCCCCTATAGTTAATTGACTTGTAATTCAAAACTCATAAATTGTGGTAACTTGAAAATTGAATATCATTGTATGGTATGATATAAAACAATATTCAATTTTTTTTTTTTTTTTGATAAAATTGATTCAACATACTTGATAAGTTATAACTAATGAAAAAATAATAAATCACATTTAGTAATAAAATATCCTTGAAAATAGGTACTCACGTACAGTTTGTGCTCAGAATCATTTTTATTATATGTTATCTACAATTTATAATTAAATTCAAAATTAAAAGGATGTGAAGTCTGAATGTGTTGTCTTAAAAATATTTAGATTAACATTTATGTGAATCCATGTCGTTAGTTAATAGTTTTTAATTTACTCATTTTCTCAAGTACATTTAAAATCTATTATATAACAGCAAGATTTGCACGCGTTGAAAAAAAAATATAATAATATAATATTAAAGAAATTTTCAGTTTTGTCAATATTTAATACTAAACTATTATTAAGTTAAGAGTGCTAACAAATGATTTAACTGTTTAGATCTTTATCACTATCTTCTTCAAAAAGTTATCTAAAATTTCTTTGAAATTAAAAATAAGTTAAAATGTTTGTAAAATTATGTTACAAAGTATTTTTTTTATAGTTAATTAATTGTATTAGTAATTATAGTGTATAATAAGAATAACAAATAAATAAATAAATAATGTTTTAGGGTTTAGAAGAAAGAAAAATGAGTCCTTTCATTTCAGAAACTAAAAATGAATCTTCTATGTTTTTACAACAAGGTATGTTTTAAATAAGTAATATTAGGTACAGATAAAATTGTATATACCTATATTTTGCAAAAATGTATATATTATTTTAATTTATTTAGAAACTTCTATAAAGAATAAAAAGTTGGAACCACCTTTAAATCATCAAAAAACTGATCAAAAAGATTGGTATCTCAAAATTGCAATGCAAGTTTTTGTTAAAAAACTTCAACTAGATAATGAAGATTTATTGTTGGGAAAAGTAGAAGTTCGTAAAATTCCTACCAATACATATGTAATGCAAGAAGATTCTCATAAGGTATGATTTTTGTTGGTAATTTATCTATAAATTATATATGATTTTTATCCATTAAAAAAAAATGTATATAGTGGAAATAATACATATATTAATTAAAACATTATATATCAATAGCAACAAAAATATTTCAATATTTATAATTTTGAATCTTTTGAAAATAAGTAATATAAGTTTACAAAAAAAAAAAACCCAATATTTTGCAAACATTAAAATTAATTCTATTTTCTATTTAACTCGTATAGTGTTCCTTATTTTTAATTATAACTTAAGAATATCTTTTTACTTAAGTATTTTATAGTATAAATAATAATTTTCAGGATGCTGCATTAGTTTTATTGTTAAATGGATCAATGATAGTATCTCAAAAAATGGACCCAGAAGGGTTAACTGAAGCTCATATGTATTCAGTTAATCCTGGCGATATCGTCGGTGGATTAGCTGTGTTAACTGGAGAACCTGGATTTCTGACGTTTAGAGCTGATCGTCCCAGTGTTATTTCAATATTATCAAGAAATACTGTTTATGAGTAAGTAATATTGATTATTATTTCATGAATAATTGAGTTTAAGTTGTGTTGATACCTGGGAGGTTGATAATTGGTATTCCTTTGTTACAAATTTTAAATATATTTTAGGTTGGTGGTTTTTAGAAAAATATATTATTGATGGTACGTTATGACTTATAAATGTTATAATCTAGCTCTTTGTACTATTAAACTTAAAATAAAAAATATAACAATTATAAATTTATAATAACGAAGGTTCAGGATTTGTTACATTAAAAGTCCTTAAAACTACCAAAATAAAGTAATTGACTCAATTTTTTTTTTATTTGAAAATTAATCCTATAAAAATATTATAAAATTTTAAGTTATTGAAAATTTATTATAATTGATGATTTAATAAGACATTATACCTGCATTGTTGTATCCATCTCATTAACTCTAGAAGATCAAATGTATGTTCAATGATTAGTGAAACTTAAGTTTATTATATATTTATATAATTACATGTGTTCTCTTATTGATTATTTATTTGATATTTTAATTTTGAGTGTATAATGACCAGTATAAGTTATAAAAATATTTAAATTTAAAAATAGTTGTAATTTGCTGTATACTTAAAATATTGTAAAAAAACTTACAAAATAACAAAGTTGATCTTAATTGATAAAGAGACACTTGTAAGGTTTTACAAGAATTCAGTATTTCTAATTTATTCTCTGAAATATTTTTCAAGTATTACCCAAACATAATATTTACCGTTAATTTAATATTTATGAAAGTTATTAATTGCCAATAATTTAATAATATGCTAACATACTCTCTAGTATACGTTTTTTTCTAAATGTGGCAAAATATGCTGTCAAATTTTGTATCTAATTTTGCCATTTCACAAAACCAATTAATTGTTTAATTTATATCTACTACAGACAGAAAAACATGTAAATATAAAAAGTTCTGCATCCTAGTTATAACATATTCATCACTATTGTTACAATATAAGTTAATTCTAAAGTAGTTTATTGAAAAATTTGTTATATCAATTATTATCTACAAATAATAAATTATTAATATTTTTTGAACAGAATAATGAGAGTAAAACCACAAATTGTTTTGCCTATAGCAAATACAGTGGTTGCACGGTTATCATCATTTGTTCGCCAAGTTGATTTTGCATTGGATTGGTTATTTATTGAAAGTGGACGTGCAGTTTATAGGTAAGTTAAATCATTATTTCATTACTTTTTATAAAAATAGATAACATAGATTTTTTTTAGTACCTATATTACTACTTGAATAGTTTTTGTATTAAATTTAGCTGTTTTTTAAATAATGAATATTTTGTATATTACACATTGCAAAACATTATATAGCTACAGGTTTGTTATAAAGCTTAACTCTCATAGTTAATTTAAATATAATTCATTGTTATAGTATTTTCTATTGTATCATATATTTAATTTATATGGTAAGAAAACCAGTCATTAAATTAATGATGAAATTAATAACTAGTATGAAATTATATTTAATGTATATATTTATTTATGACAGACAAGGCGAAGAATCAGATAGTACATTTATCGTATTGAGTGGCCGGTTGCGTTCTGTTATAACACATGAAAATGGCAAAAAAGAGTTGGTTGCTGAATATGGAAAAGGAGATCTAGTAGGAATTGTGAGTTTTTAAATAGAAAATGTTTGTTTGATATTGATCGTAAATTCATAACAAAATAAACTAGAATGCAATTTGTGTACCCTTTATAGCAAATAAAATAGAAATTTTTTCATAATAATCATTTTTAAGATGTTTAAACTACATTTGAAATAAACCTTTCATATTTTTTATCCTAAAATGATAGAATTTGTGTTCATTACAATTACAAAATAAAGAAAAAATTATTTTGTTTTGTTTTTATAAATTTTTTTATTATTATTAACTATATTTACCTGGCTTTTTTATTTATGATTATATATATTTAGGTAGAAGTCATTACTCAAACACCTAGAGGAACAACAGTTATGGCAGTTAGAGATTCAGAGCTAGCCAAATTACCAGAAGGATTATTTAATGCAATTAAAAAACGTTTTCCTGGAGTTGTTTCTACTCTTATTAATCTATTGGGACATCGAATTTTAGGTAATTTAAAAAAATATATACATTTTTATTTTTTAATCCTATGTAATATTATTAATTACCATAATATGTCTTTTTATTGGTAAACACTAAGTCATTACGTAAACCAATAATTTATTTTGTATTTAAAAATAAGTTTGTCCTTAATTTTTTGTTATCATTTAAATTATTAAATTTCAGGCACTTGGCAGAAACCTACAATTAGTAAAACATTAGATACAAGACCAACACAGAGTAATTTTTCAACTATTGCTATTGTGCCTATATCAGATGATGTGCCACTTACAAGTTTTACATATGAACTTTACCACTCATTGTGTTCTATTCGATCAACTTTACGGTTAACTTCTGAATATGTTAGAAGTATATTAGGGAAATCAATAATGGATTTGAATAATGAGTACCGCTTAACAACCTGGCTAGCTCAGCAAGAAGACCAATATAAGATTGCACTTTATCAATGTGATTATTCATTTTCTTCCTGGACTCAGCGCTGCATTCGACAAGCAGATTGTATATTGCTTGTTACACTAGGAAATAAACAACCTACATTAGGAAAAGTAAGTTTATATGTTAAACTTTTTTTAGATTTCACAATGATTATAATTTTAAAAGTTAGGTTAGTATTAACTGTTAATAAATCTTACTCTTTTATTATTATAAATATTTTTAAATTGTATCTATAAGTTTTACCAATTACTACTTTATTGTTATTAGTATGAAAAAGATATTGAACGGCTAGCACTGCGTACCCATAAAGAACTAATTTTAATACACAGAGAAGATTCAGATTTACCATCTAATACAGTTGAATGGCTGAATATAAGATCGTGGGTGTCTTCTCACCACCATGTACAGTGTCCTAAACGTATATTTTCTAAACGTTCTATTTCAGTAATTGTAAGTATTTTGTTATCAATAAATAATAATTTAGTTAACACATTTTTAAAGTTCTTTGCATTTCAATAATTTTTATTGGTTTATAATTTATATTATTATTATTTGATTACCTATAAAAATATAAAACTATATTAAATACTGAATAGCAATGTTGAGGTAAACATAGTGGAACAGGCCTTATTTTGGCTGCAGCTTCCTAACCTAAGATAAATAGGTAGATTATACCAAAAGTCCAAAATTTCAGTAACTTAACAGATATCAGATAAAGGCATAAAAGAAATCTATTATAAAATTAATTATTATATTGTATATTCTAATACTAAATACAAAATCAAATTATAAATAGTTATTAATCTAAAAAAAATCATCCCCTCATTGCCATCATGTATGAGACAGTCTGGCATAAAAACTCTACATTACATGATTTATCTTCTTATATTATAAAACATAGATAATAAAGTATTAATCTTTAAGTCAGCAAAATAAACTTTATACTAGGGTTTAGTACATAAGATACTAAGTATTTATTAATATACTAAACAAATAATAACATATTTTTTTACTTAATAACATTTTATAAAATATTAAAATTAATAATATGGTCTATAATATAGTAGCAGATCTTTGTATCATGCTTAATTTCCTCTTTGTCATTCTGTCATCCCTCATGTGTTGTCTTCATTTAATGCATAATAAACTAAAAATTAAATTCAGTAATTTTAGTTCTGTGTTGTTAGTTTAAATAATAGAATGAATTGACCCTACTATCATACTTAAAAATAAGAACATTATCTGTATTCTCTTGTTGAATTTTATAATGCTTAAATTGTTAAGCAAGTTATGAGTGTATAAAATATTAAAGTTTAGAAATTCTCTTAACTCACTTAAAAATTAAAATATTGTAATAAGTAATAACTAATGATAGAACACAGATAATGTTCTTAACTTATTTGATAGTAGGGTCAAATCATTCTAATATTAAATTTAACCACAAGATATTTGAATTGCTGAATGAAAATTTGCTATATTGTCCATGACGTGTAAAACAGAAATAGTATATGTATTATGTATGTGTAATTTCCTCTATTTTGAAAATAGATTACATTTTTTACATAAAGTTAAAATATATAGTTATTATTTAATTTTAAATTCCAAACAGAACTGATAATCTTATTTCTCTGATTTGGTGTAATGAATTTATTGACTTTACAATATGTTTGTTTTTTTTTTTTTTTGTCTATCTGTCAATTGAATCTAGTAACTAGTTGGTACTATAGAAGGTATTAAGTAAAAAGAAAAAATTGAGGAAAACATGAATTTTAATGCATATTTAGTTTTTATGGTATAATTATATTAAGTTAAATTAATAATTAATACATTTTAAACCTACAAATCATGCTTTTTATAAAATATAAATTAATAAATAATATAGCACATATTTATACAATATAGAGTGAGCAATATGAAAAAATATTACAAACAGAAGTCAACATACATTCAGATTATTCTCGTTTAGCCAGATGGTTAACAGGAACTTCTGTGGGTCTGGTATTAGGTGGTGGTGGAGCGAGGGGCGCTGCTCACATAGGGATGATAAAAGCTATTCAAGTATGTAATTATTTTTCTATTTAAGATTTTATTGTATAATAAATATTATATTTATATTGTTGGTTAATCAGGAAGCTGGAATTCCTATAGACATGGTTGGTGGTGTGAGTATTGGTGCTTTTATGGGAGCTGTATGGTGTAGTGAAAGAGATATTATTGGAATGACACGCAAAGCTAGCTCTTGGGCTGAGGTATAAGATAAAATATTTTTATTTATGTTATAATTATATTTAGAATAACATTATATACATATAACTATTATTTTTTGAATAAATTATTAAAAAATTAAAGTAATAACAATAATAATTATTTTTTAGTCAATGACAAATCGATGGAGGCAAGTATTAGACTTGACTTGGCCATCTACTTCTATGTTAACTGGTCAATATTTTAATCATACATTGATTTCTGCTCTCGGAGAAACACAAATTGAAGATTTGTGGTTGCCATATTTCACAATTACTACAGATATATCAGCTAGTAAAATGCGAATTCATACACACGGTAAAATTAATTCTTTATTAAAACATTTTAAACATTTTATTATACTTATGAGATAAAAATGATAAATATTTATTGATAATAATTATCAATGATCGTTGATGATCGTTGTGTATAATGTGTGTTAAACATAATTATTAAAGATTATTCAAACACAATTAAATATTATTTCCTGGACTTAAAATACTCTTATGCATTTTTTAAATGTTTTTTTAATACATTATACCTATATCTTTATGTTTTTTTTTTTTTTTGTAATGCCAGTTTGTAATTTAATCTGTCTCATACATCAAAATTCAATTACTTAATCACATTTTAAAACTATAGATATTTAATTAATACACATTTACATTTTAATGGTGATACTTATGATAGTAATTACGGATTAGGTCACACACACTTATAATCAATTATTATTGACATACATTATGTATAGGTACACTCAATACTGAATGTAAATAAACTAATAAACTAATTATTTTCAAGGGAATTTAAACTTTGAATAATAAATATTAATTTATTTTTTAAAATAGTAAAATATTACAGTTTAAAAAAAACATTAATTATTTTAAATATAGATTAACGAATGAAAATGTTTATCGCACATACATATTTACAATGACTCCATATTTTATTATTCTTGGGTTATGATCAAGTCATTTTTGTATTAAAAAACAAATTTTTTTAGAAATTTAGATTATAATTCTAATTTTTATAAGCGATTTTATATTCTAGGATCTTTGTGGCGTTATGTTCGATCATCAATGTCTCTATCCGGTTACATGCCACCTTTATGCGATCCAATTGATGGACACTTATTATTAGATGGTGGATACATAAATAATTTACCAGGTATATTAATCACAAGTTTTACATAAAAAGATTATTTAAATTAAATATTTATTTATAGTTAATTTAAACAATATAAATGGTGTAACACCTACGTTATATTTTTTAGTACTCAAATATATGTTATGAAGGATGAAATAAAAATATTTAAAGCATACTAAATTCCTACCAAAATTCCTAATATATAGTAATTACTAGTTTGATATTGGAGTAATGTATGTGCGATAAACATTTTTCTTAATCAGGATGGCCTTAATTAGTGTATGGTAAATAGGTTGTGTTTGGAGGTACGTGAGAGCAAGTATGTCAATTGCTGGTTTATTTCCTCCCATGTGTAATCCTGATGATGGACATTTACTTGCTGATGGCTGCTATGTAAACAATGTACCAGGTGAGTATTTGATAATATAATGTAAAGTATCAGTTATGTTGATTGATATTTTTAAAGATAATTGAATTGATGTATTTTGAAAAAAAGGTATAATAAACATCCCCACTCCTTACCGATACTTCAGACATTGTATATTATTCAATTGCACCAATGTGTTATTGAAGTATTAGTTTAATAAATTGCACATACACTCTCCAATAATCAAAGTAATATCTAATAATTTAGTACTATTATTATTTTTTTAAATTTTTTTAAATACATTTAAACTAGCAATTTAAGTAAAATGTTATTTAATTAAAAACTTATTGGAATCGTATTAGTCTAAAAGTTAAATGATAATTATCACTGATTAAACTGTTTTTACAATTTAGCCGATATTATGCGTAATCTTGGAGCAAAACATGTTCTTGCTATTGATGTTGGATCTCAAGATGATATGGATTTTACCAACTATGGAGATAGTTTGTCTGGATTTTGGTTATTGTGGAAAAGATTTAATCCTTTTACTGCATCAGTTAAGGTTCCAAATCTCGAAGATATCCAATCCCGACTTGCATATGTCTCTTGTGTTCGTCAACTTGAAGTAAAATTGTTATTTTTGATCTTTATGAATGTTTTTTTTTGATTATTAATACTTGTATTATTAATTTTTTTTTTTTTTTTTGTTATCGTTTCAATAAAGGTGGTAAAAACAAGTGATTATTGTCAATATATAAGGCCTCCGATTGATAAATATAAAACACTTCAATTCAAAAGTTTTGAAGAAATAAAAGTAATATTTATGTTAAAAATCATATAACAATTATAATGGCAGAAAGTTCAAATGATTTAACCCACAAAATATAATTTTCAGTAGTAATTAAAATGTTCATAGTTTCTTTAAAAATGATTTATGGGTTATTTGACTTGGGAAAAATGTGTATATATAATATTTTTTACCATTGTCAATTAAAATTACTATTTTGTTGATAGTTTGAATTACATAATTTGGCCTTTCTACCATACATTAGTAGAATCATCAATTAATATAATGATTTAAGTCATTAATCTTTAGTCATTTTAAGTCATTAACTATTTATCTTTGAATTGTTATAGTTTGGTATACATCTGTAATAATTCTAACAAGTTAATGAATAAAATGATTCACATTGTTCACATTGTTTTGTTTATTTTCTAGGAAGTAGGTTATCAACACGGTAAGACATATTTTGCTGGCTTAAAGTTAGCTGGAAAAATTCCATTTGGAAAACAAGAATCTATGATGTCACACATTAAACCTGACTAACGCCTGTATCTAGGTATTATTCTAACAATTTATTCTAGTTACCAATTAGTTGAAAGTAATTATGATTTTATCATCAATTTATGTCTATTTGTATAATGTTAATGTACGTTATATAATTAATGAATCATAAACATTTTTGTTTTCAGAAAATCAACAACAAAAAAAAGTATAAAAAATTATAAGTGATAAACTATTGTGATACAAAAATTAACCTTATTTTACCACCTATACTTACAATGTTATATGTAATTTAGATATTAATATTGTATATAATTTAGATGTTATTATTGTATATAACTATTTCATATTATCTGTGTAAGTTTTGTATGTCAATGAAACTTAAAAAAAAAAAGTTTTAATTTATCAATATAGGGTATCTTATATTTTTATTTTTATTAATTCAGATTTTAAGCTTTTATAGTTTTATTGTTAATAATACTTTGTATTTGTGGTTTTTATACATTTTTATAAACTGTAATAATTATTAGATTTATATAAAGCTTTATTTTGATAATAGCACTAAAATCAAAAGTTGTAAAAAAGAAAAATATTTTATAACTTCAAATTTTAATAAATACATTTATTTTAAATGTTTATAAATTATGGAATTTAATAATATTCATTTGGCGTACTTGTTGTTTTCATTTGTGCACTTATTTCTTCAGTAAATGTATATGTTATTGGAAACATATTGCATACTATAGTTATACTGATGACTTCCAATTATATAAAAAATATATTTTCAATAACTTAAATTTACACATAAAATGGTTGTAATTACTAATTTATAACTACAAATGCGTTCTATACAGGCTGCTTTTTTTAATATTCAACAAATTTCATCTCATTGACCATTTAAAAATATTCTAAAAAGTGAATTTTCCATGTTATTCATTGTAAACAACTCCACATTAGAATTATTGATATTTCATAACTTTTTACACCATTGCTTACCTTAAAGAGGCATAGTCGAAACGATTTTGTTACCTGTGGGCTATAAGGACTAAAAGGATTGTTAAGCATAAATATATTTAAATGCACATTTTTTATTTATAAAATATGATATGATTATTGTATGTAGTTCCTTTCACATACATTCAATCTGAGTCCATTTTGAGCTCTCCTATCTTTTTTACAATATTTTTTATATTGTCACTGACCTATTTTCTATACGAGCTCAGACAAATTTGGATGGGGAGGTATCAGATCAGAGGTACCTGAACTACCAAATGATTTATTTTAGTTTTTATCAAGTCTTATTTTTAAAATACATGACTGAAAGATTTCATTCACTCATTTCACTCAACAAAGGATCTATCTACCACAATGGACCGCGAAAAGTTAATTGAACTAGTCAAAATACATATCGAGCCATATGATTTAACTGATTTAAGTAGTCTAAATTATAGTGATATTACATATGAAGAAATTACATCAAACATTCAAGCAGGTAAAATATATATAATATTATATATTAAACATATAGTCTTACAAAAAAAAGTTAAAGTTAATTTTAGTTTATTTTATGATTAATATTTATAATAATGTAATAATTAATACTAATTACTATTTTTTTATAATTAGTTATATAATCATTTTTTTTAATCGTAAAACATAATAAATACCTAACCAAGAATTTTTACATAGATATAAACTTAATAAACATGTAGTTATAAAATATATTATTAAAAGTTGACAAGTATTAAACATTATTTTACCATGGAATAGAACCACTTGGTGAACTAAAAAAAAATCAAAATTTTCTCTACAATACCAAACGCTTCTCGTGTGCATTTCCATCTTGCACTAAATTATTTGTTAAATTTGTAGGAGTTGAATACTCTTTGCTTTTTTGTATATAGATATTATTATAAACATAAGCTAACTTCCCGTCATATTTTTTTTTATAAAATTGTGATGTACATGTCATGTTGATAATATAATAACATCGGCATTTTCTGTCATTACTCATTAACCTGGCTCGGCATAGACGATAGTTGTAAACTTGTAAACTCTTTTTTCGTTACAATTCAGTTATTTTTACGTTTTTCCCTGACTCATAAATCCACCCCCTCCCCCACAAAATCTCGAAAATGAAAGTCCCGACGAAAAACGTCCCACCTTTCATAATATAGACTTGATTTTAGATGATTTTAGATGTTACCTTTTTTTTGTGTAATGATTAGCAGTCAAACACATACTGATACTCGTTTCGATATAAATTATTTAATAATAATAAATATAATAATAATCGATACAATGATAAAATGTTTTAATGAAATAATATACATAGGTAATAATTAATAATAGTCAATAATACATAAATATAAAATTATTTTAGTAATACAATTTACAAAATAATATTTTAATCCCACCTCTCTCTTATATTTTGACTTACGGCTGTTAAAAAATCTAACACTCCGATTTTGCCGATTTATGTATTTTGTATATAGCATGAATACGTTTTGTAGACGTGTTTCTACGGTTGAAGTCTGTCCTAATAAAATTCCCAGCCCTAGTTATTATGGTAGATAAAAAATGTATATGAACAAGCATTTTATACATATTAGGTACACACTAAAATACCAAGTACAAGTAGTACAATTATAGAACTATACGTCTATACAAGAAAACGTATTTCGGTAATTTTTTTAGGGACTTTTCCTAGTGTGGGACTTTTTTCCGTTTATCCGGGGGGGAGGGGGGGCTCTCCCACGATTTGCATTTAAATGTCCGAACGTTCGTTACAACAATTTTAGATTCTGAACGAAGTGATGAATGTATTGATTTTACAATGATGTATGTTTTTGATTTTGTGATTCACGACAAACTCTCACAAAAACAAAGCGGAAGAAAATTATATCACTGATATTACCTTCAAAGAGTTGTTCGAAAACATTTTGCAGTCGTACGCATCATCTACAACAGAGGTGTCGCCGACGAACTCGGAACTACAGTCGGTGGAAGTCGGAAGAAACCATACAATATACATTACATTTTAATATTCGCTGAGTGTAACGGTGACGGTCCAGACGGCCTGATGGCTGTTGAAGAAGTTGCCCCAACATTACGACATTCCACGATCGGTGATGGAAATAACGGACGAGTTAGTGGTCGATCGAGAAAAAGCGGATCAACCAACCGCCGTTAACGACGAGCCATCAGTGGAAGACCTTTTTTTTCTTAGTAAATCACTACCTACATGGGGACCGAACTGTTTTCACATTGCTTAACCACCATTCAGTATCGTTTATCAGTGGAAGACCTGCAGCATATAATATAATATGCGTAACCAGGGAGACAAATTTTGTCTAAATACCCATGGGTGGCATTTTAGCATTTATTTAGTTTTAATAGAGCGGCATTTATAATTTAGCCCAGGTCGGCAAAATAGCTTGCACCGGTCCTGTACTTAACGAATAAAAACGACGTGGAAGATTTATTGCCGGCGAAGGGTGCGGCGGAAACGGATATTGAGGTAGAAGACCAGGCGGTTGAGCTTGTTCGATTTCCCAGAAAAGAATCCAAAGATACGAATTAATTTTTAAATTCAATTTATTATATTATATTATAATTTAGTTTATTTATTTGTTATGTAAAGATTTTAACCGTAATTCCAACAAATGATCGTTTATCGTTTTGTTCTTATTATTATATAATATATAATAATATATTATATTTATATAAGAAATGCATAATGCACCTATAAATAGACGGACCTAATAAATTAGTATAGAATTTTATTTTATTAAAAAATAATTACAGTAATCAGATGGTTAGAATGTTAGATCATTATAATTGTTTAAAATATTTGTATGGTTAAAAAATTATCTAAGTATAAAGTATCTAAACTTATCATCGTAGGCTGTAGTTCCAGAAAAAATATGTATGTGGTCGGTATGCGGGCCGTGGGCGGTTGAGCCCTTAGTGCCGGTGGCTCAAGAACACGATAACGAATTTTACGAATTACACAGTTAAAATATAAATGCTATATGAAATGCCTAAATATTACTCCTTAAAACATATCACGCTCTAGTCCCCTTAAAATATGGTTATTTTGAAGTTTTGAACAACTAATATCGATTATTTAATTTTCTTTAAAATAGAAGTTTCAAATCCTGGCACGGATCCAGTAATATTTTTTTGGGTGGGCCCGTAAATTTAACCACCAAAGATAATACAGTAAAACTATGATTGAATGTAGGATATTATATTATTTACTTACTCTCCAATGAGGCATGATTACTAAATAATAAAGATATAATATATAATAAATTTGATAAAATAAATTTTAAAACTTATAATACAAATTCTAAAATAACAACTTAAATGCCAATATTTAAAATTAAAATTATTGTTTTTGAAGATGTTAGGTGGGCCCCGGCCCACTTCCACGCCAGCTCAAATTACTATTAGAGTAAAATTCTTAATTCTACTTACTATAATTGTCTTTTAAATTATAGTTCTTCATATTTTGTATTATTTTCTTGGGTTAGTACTATATACTGAGTATATAGCCAGTCTACTACTTAGTATTATACTACTATATACCTAGGTAATAATAATAATAGTTCAATAAATCCGAGATTATTTTCATAATTTTCAATTATGCCTACTTTGAAAGATATATGATCGAAAATGACTCCTCCAAAGAATCATAATATCATATAATTATAAAATGCTTGAAGCTCATTTGCTTTTGCAATGATTTTTTCCTATTAAAGTTTATTTAAATTAATTAAAAATACATATTTCTAATACCTACATTGATGTAAGCGGTACATTTTTTCTCATTTCACTTTCGATCAAGACTAATATGACAAAATATACTTCCATTTTGAACTTATCTCTTTCACTAGTATGAACATCGTTTTCTCGTTTCTCGTCAGCTTGAAATTTACGTGGTTTTAATTTTTACGCATTATTCAACTTTTATTTTTCATTTTTAACGTTTTTTCTTACCTACTAAACTTAGACGTCATTCCTTCTAGGAGACCAAGAGCTCAGAGCCATAAAGAAGAGTTAAACTCATAGAAGAAGTGGCAACGTTAATATTTTGCTTTATTTATTAGCCAGTACATAGAGCGGTGGACAAAAACTTGTGTTCGCGCAATATGTCTCCATTCGAATGAATTGCGTATACTGTTAATTGCCAATTGGTATACTACTATATAGACCACCATTGTGATTTGTCCATTACTACTTCCGTAGTGACGCAATGCAGTCTGTAGAAGCTTAGGGCGCGTTTGGCGTAATTGGACGTTTATTGAAATGCGATCATTACCATTCAATAAAACACAGCTGATGTTGAACGACCCTCCTTTTTGAATGTCTCGTTATCTAGTCTTTACAACGTTATCACAAGTCACGAGTCCATTTGATTGTTTCATCCATGGAATAACGCGCTCGAACAACCGTCCGCTCCATGGTTAACCTCATGTTTCTCCGCTCGCACGATTATTATTATTATTATTATTATTGCGTTGGGGACCGTGTGCTATTGCTTTACTTGTAAGCGAGCACCACTCGCCACTACGAAAGTACGAATTCGCGTTCGTTACTTAACACAATAATTTTTTATTACTAGTGGTAGATTGCAACGAAAACTCGTACATTCCGCAGCCCTCTGGTGAGCTGTTTTTTTTGTTGTCTCCGAGACGTTCTACGACCATCAGATCACCGGCGCCCAAGTGTGTCAGTGTGTGTGACACCGCATTTGCTTGACATTTTCGTACCGTTCCAAACCGCACCGCGTGACCATGGCCGGCAGGAGTGCATTCAGTGACTTCGACAACAGCAGGTATGTGACAATCCTATTGCCTGACTTACAGACTCGACGTCCAATGTCCGCCCATTTATCATGTATTGCCGTCACTCGTGTAGTTCTCCCGTCGGAACGTAGCTTATCGATCCGAGTAGTCGCTAAACAGTTTCCGACGACCTATTCGGCGGTTGGTAGCGTTCGGCTGGTTTATCATTTTTATCTGGCTGGCTTCCGACCGTTGGTCGTACCTAAGCTTTACCGCTGACTGTTATGTAGGGTCCCTGCGGTTCACTTCCCTATGAGTTTAGATACTCAAGGATTTTGACAAACAATTTCCAACTAGGTATTTGATGATTTTTACCAATAACACTGATTTGGTTACATTAAATTCGAGATTAAATTGCTTCGATTCAAATAGTTTCTTGATTTTTTAAAAATACATTTTTTACGATAGTATAGAATTTGTCTACAACACATGCTTTTAGCAATGTATAGCTTACTGTGGAACAGGATAACAATAATATAATTGTAAATGTACCTATAGGTTATTGTTAAAACCTTATAACTTTTAAAAACGTTAATACATTTTTAACACCTATACAGTACTTCAGCAGGAAGTTGAGTGTAATTTAAAATAACAAATTTATTTTATTATTACCTGTATTTTATTGTAAATTTGAAATATGGCTAAAATAAGCCAGAGTTTAATTAAAGGTTATACATTAACATCAATTTTATGATATTGCTTACTTATTATCAACTAAGTACCTATGTATAAACTTTAATGTTACATATATATTAACTACAATCTATATTTTATTCTAGATATTGATTTTATATATATATATGTATTAATAATTTCTTTTTCTTTTTCTTTTAAGTTTCAACAAGCCATTACCCAGTAGTCCGCCATACGTGGCTTATCTGGGAAATCTACCACAAAGAATAACACAAGGAGATGTTGAAGACCTATTTCTTCAAAACCATGTATTGCTTTTCTTTATTAAGTATTTTAAGTTTTTAATAGTGGACAAGATGAGTATTTCTAAAAAAACCTCAACTAGTCAACTATCTTTAAATATGTAATAGAGTATTCATTTGTTATTGAATAATAATAAACTATTGTTCTGTTTAGTTGCAAATTAGAAGTGTTCGATTGGTTCATGACAAAGAGACTGATATATTCAAAGGTTTTGGCTATGTTGAATTTGTCACTCTAGAACAGCTGAAAGATGCTCTGCAAATGGAAGTGTTTATCGAAGGACAAAAAATCAAAATAGATGTTGCATCTGGAAAACGAAATGAAAGATCAGGATTTGATAGAGGTGGCCGAGGAGGCAGAGGTAATTATTTCAGCTTACATATATTAAATATTTCAAATAATCCTAAAGCATTTGTATTGAAACTTGTTTAACAGTTATTTATTTGGCATTTGAAAAAATAAAATAGATAAGATTTACTTTAAAATACCATTTTTTTTATTTTTATAAGACTTTATAATTTAATATTTGTACAAACTAATGCATTTGTTTGCACAAGAATAAAATATTGATTAAATATACCCTACCAACTTAACTGTTTTTTATTTTATACTTAAAATATTTATATATTGTAAACAAAAATAAGAATTCACTGCTTTAAACATTTTTTAATGTGTGTATTTGAGTCAAATATTTGTATTGAGAATAAAATAATTTGTTTTATATTTATATCATGTATGGCAATACTGCTGTATAAACTATATTTATTATGAAACAATATATTAATAAAATTTAAACAAAACTGGATCACATTAATTAGATTAACTTTATATTTTTCTAATTGATCATTATATTTTGATAATAACCATAATATAATCAATGAAGTATAGCAAATAATAAATTACTATGTACATGTGTATATGACAGAAAACTGATGATATTATTATGCCATCTATAACTTTTTTAGAAATAAATGTGTAACAGTTATAATACTGTGTATCTAATATTGATTTAAATTTAATTATAGGTGGTCCTCCAGGAAGTTTTAGCAATAACCCTGGAATGCGCAGTAGGTCTGATGATTTTACTCAAAATTCAGGTACATATATAAATTAGTTTTATTAAATTTTAATACTTTTTTTATATTGTTATGAGTTCATAATTTATTTAAAATGAGATAATTATCAATATTAAGTTAGGTACATATTACTACCGTGTAGGTTAATGCTATGATTATTACTCAATGCTGTTCACAAGCTGAATTTATTTGCTGAGGAAAATATATGAGACATTTGATTACAAAAAAAAAAAAAAAATCTAATAATTCTATGATTAATACTCATTGCTGTTCACAAGCTGAATTAATTTGCTGAGGAAATTGTATGAGAATTTGCTATTGTTAAATATAAAATTTTATGTTTCTATGATTAATACTCATAGCTGTTCACAAACTGAATATTTTTGCTGAGGAAATTGTATGAGAATTTGTTATTGTTAAGTATAAAATTTTATGTTTCTATGATTAATACTCATTGCTGTTCACAAACTGAATATTTTTGCTGAGGAAATTGTATGAGAATTTGTTATTGTTAAGTATAAAATTTTATGTTTCTATGATTAATACTCATAGCTGTTCACAAACTGAATATTTTTGCTGAGGAAATTGTATGAGAATTTGTTATTGTTAAGTATAAAATTTTATGTTTCTATGATTAATACTCATTGCTGTTCACAAACTGAAAATTTTTGCTGAGGAAATTTTATGAGAATTTGTTATTGTTAAATATAAAATGTTATATTTCTATGATTAATACTCATTGCTGTTCACAAACTGAATATATATGCTGAGGAAATCTTATGAGAAATGTATTTAAAAATATATTTATAATATAAAATATAGTAATTCTATGATTAATATTCAATGCTGTTCACAATCTGAATTTATTTGCTGAAATTAATTATGAGAATTGAATTGATAACAATAATATCTTTTTAAAGATAGTTTTTTGCAACAGTAATAGTTGCACCTTTGTTATAAAAAAATTAATGACTATTTGTAGGTTTTTCTGGTGGTAATTTCCGTAATCAAAACGGCGGTGGAATGGGCGGACGAGGTAGTTTCATGGATCAATCTGGAGGAGGTATGAACAGGTATCCAGACAGCGGTTCACGAGACTTTAATAGGCAAGGAAATGCTTCGCAATTTCCAGGAGGAAGTCGTAGTGAACGTAGACCAGATTTTGAAAGCTTACCACCACCACCAAGTAAGTACCAACTTATTAATTGTTTTATAGCAATTAAGTTCACAGTAATATTACATAAAATATAATCATAGATGTATATTAAAAACATTGATTAATCATAACTTATTTTTACTTGATATAAATAAAAGTTTTACATTACTAAATAAACTGTCCTAAGAAATAATTAAATTAATAAATTTTGGAATATTTACTTTTTTTTTATTTTATACGTACTATTTACTTTTATAAAAATTTTAAATTAAAAATATAAAAGTAGGCTATTGTTTGTATATTATTGGTTAAATGTTCCTAATTACATAAATTTGAGTAATATCAAACTATTTTGTTTACAGACATACTTATTTAACAAAAATAATATTTTAAATTAAGTTTTTTAGATTCTGAGTGAAGCGAGGAATGTATTGGTTTTACAATGATGTTTATTTCTTTTTTTTTTCTGTAAACACTTTCTTCTCCTAAACTTGTCAAAAGTATCAAGTGTAGCACCTTTTCTAAAAGGTTATGTTCTTGAGCTGGTACTTTAAAGAGGTCATTTTTCGATTTTTTCAATAGTTATTTAACACCACGGGAAAAACACCAAAAAATTATGAAAAAATGGAATTTCAACATCTAACGCTTTATTTATCACCATGGAAATGAATAACATTTAATTATTTAATGAAATAAAAAATATTTTTTCGTCCACTCAGAATGGTTTTTTATCGAATGCAATAATTGCATTCAAATTGTATATTGCAAAATTTCATTATCCTGTCCGAGGACCGAAAAGACGATATGGACGAATTTTCTTTGCTGCAATGCTGACCTACTTTTTTTTTATATTTATCAATGTGATAATAATAATTTGATTCAGAATATGAAACTAACAATACTACTTACCACTTTTACTATTAATAAAATGGTCATTAATTATATTATATAATATTTAATTTGCAAACAATTTATGTTTAAAATATAATATATATTACAAAAGTATTGGTGTTATATTATTATTTATTACCTTAGACACAAGTATATAACCAATGTAAATTTTATTTTAGATGATCCTGGCAGGCCTAAATTACAATTGAAACCAAGGACCATTAAAGAACCACTGAATCAATTGGCTGATTCTACTCAACATTCAAGTATATTTGGAGGAGCAAAACCCCGTGAGGAGAAATCACTTCCTGATGTTGTGAAGAAAACCTCACCATCACATTAATACAAATTTATTTATTTTGTGCCAGATAACATTCTAATGGACATTGCTTTACTGTTTACAAGAACTTGTGGTTTTTTTTTTACATTTTATCATTTTTATACATACCTATAGCAAACAATAAGTTTTTATGTGTATGTTGGCAATAAGTTTATTACCTTCACATAAATTGTTGTAATGTTCATAAGCAAAACTTTTATGCTCTTTGAGCATAATGTTCACTTAAGTATGTATTTATAAATATATGTACACTATATTAATGAGTACAATTATGCCCTTAACTGTACTAGTATAATTAATAGTTTTATTTTATTTTATTTATATTGTATGTGATTAGGTATTACATACTAATTAATTGTAGTTATTAAGTAGTTTTCATTTTTATTAATACATTAAGAAATTTGTATAAAAATATTAATAATAATTGCTTAATAATGATTTATCTTATGTCATCTATAATATTTTTTAAAATAAATACACAGTTTAATAATTTCCAATCATTAAAGAATCATGTTTGTAAACAATTGAGTTTTATAATTGAGTTATTATAATTTTGAAGAAAATGTTCTTTCTTCAAATAATATATGTTAAACATAACAATTTTTAGAAACTAGTGGCATACTTTTATTTTAAGTGTATAGTCTATCAGTCTGATTCAATTATTTTATGTTAATATGTATTTTAAAAAAACAGTAATATCTTCACAAGCTCCTCAAAACGATTATGGCCATACTGTGCAAGGACACCTTTACTATAGTGTTGTTTGTCTATGTAATAGACAAAAGTGGTTAATTGGGATCCGTTTATGTAATAATGTTCTTTACGATTTGTAGGAAATTAAGCCAAGATGTCATTGATGATAAGCATTTTATCAAGCAAATAATTAATAACATTTTTAATCACATCTCTATTTTACTATTTTTATCAAGAACAGTTATAAACGTTATAAAATATTTTAATATAAGTGATGAGTGATGAACTACCTCAATCATACCTATATCTACAGTTATAGTAAGTTATTGTAGGCTAAAACCATTGTTGAAGCCTTTTACCAATTATATATGTATAAAAAATAGTGAGAAGTTATATTTTATAGAATACGAGTTTGCAAGAAACATCGACTAATCGAATACCAGTGTATATTGTATAACGTCATTAACATACGATTTGGTTACAGGTACGAGATAACTCGGTTCTTAATTAATCGAAGGGTCATGGTCACACATAATTACGTCAACAACCACTTAGCTATATTTTATTTTTCGTTAAACGTTAAGCGTCAAGTCTTCAATCCAGGACGGCAGTAATTTTATTATTTCGATAAACGTCCGTACGAATGTATGGGGCTGTACATTGGAAGTTGAAATAATAACAAGTGAAAAACTCAGAGGGGGTGTACGAATTCTCCAGTTTAACTGTATTGCACTATTGCCCATTTAGAACAATAAAGTACCAAATAGCGCAATACTAGATCCAGTGGGCAGTGTTCTCTAAAAATAAAATCTGGCATCATCACTATCACAAATTCAAAATACATTTATGGGCGGGCCCTTCCGTTTCTTTATTATCTTTGGACGAAATTTATTAATTTACGCTACCGTTTGAATTTCTTAACGGCTTAACAGTTAAAAAGTGATATCAACATTTAAAATTATTTTGTATTTTTTGTAATTTAATAATTTATTTTGACAGAAACTTTTGTAGTGTTACTCGTGTGCTTTCTATTTTTATGACAGACTTAAATTTATTTTAATAATTTACCATCACTTATAGTTACCACAATCCAAGAACAAACCGCCTATGTAAAATACATTTGAATTTGAACAAGTTAGTAGTCAACAACCTGTTGGAAAGAATGGGAAGGTGTATTTAAACTTTATTGTTTCACTTTCGTCTTTCTCATCGGACAGGTAATTTTAAAATAATCACTGCGTTAAATTACTTTATTAGTGTTTACTATTTAATATTTAGTAGGTAATGAAAATGTATAGACAAATGAGACCACGACTTGAGTTCAATGAGGCACACTCAATTAACAAAAAGATTCCCATTATCCAAACGATAAAATATATTGTTTAGGTTATTATTTGTACTTCTCAAAATAGTGGTTGTCGAGTTTTTTTTCTTTAATTAACCCTTCATTATTAGTGTCGTAAATTGTAAATGATTCAAAATTAATTTTATATCATTGAATAATATCCATTGCCAGTGGTGGATAAACGTGAGTATCTACATCATGTTTGAGATCCTATTAAAAGTAAGATAAAAATCACTCAGCTGAGAATACAAAATGTTATATTATTTTATTTTTTTGTATGTATATATAGAGGAACACACTAATTTGTTTTACATAATTATAAATGTGGACTCATTCCATATTAATATTTTTACTTTTTAAAGTATTTGAAATTAATAGGTTTGTTAATAACAATATTTGTTACCTACTGTTGTTGAATTATGTTTTTTAAAACTATTTGTCATTTCTCACTTGTAAAATATTTTTATTTATAAATATATAATCTTTGTGGGTCTATTTAAATTTTAATAGTTAAAAGTTAAAACTAAATGCATATTTAAGTGTAGAACTCTGCTAATAAGTATTGGTAATTTGAATCATTTAGATATTTTTGTTGCAATATGAATGAATTCAATTGACATGTATTTATGTATAGTGTAAACTGAAAACATAATATTATGTTATTATTTTATTTTTCTTATAAACAATTATTATATTTGTAATAGATTATCTTTATTATTTGATTTAACAAAGCAAAATTACAAGCTGCTTAGTTGTAATATTCTTATAATATTT
This sequence comes from Aphis gossypii, assembly GCF_020184175.1. NCBI lineage: Eukaryota > Metazoa > Arthropoda > Insecta > Hemiptera > Aphididae > Aphis > Aphis gossypii. The sequence goes on from NC_065531.1 coordinate 3,493,809, forward strand.
AGTTTATGGTTTCTAACAGATTATTTTTATTGTTTCAGTTTTTGTTTTTGGTCACCTTCAATTATATTCTTAAAATGGCTGTGGTTGAAGAGAATCCTAAAAATGAAGTTGTTCAACGTATAGAAAAAATAATGAAAGAAATTTATTCCAAACGACCTGCAAATCATCAGTGGAAACTAAGCGATTTTGAAATTGGAACACCACTTGGTCGAGGAAAATTTGGTCGTGTATATCTTGCTCGGGAAAAAAATACAGAATATATGGTTGCTTTAAAAATGATGTTTAAATCAGAATTAGTAAAAGATCACATGGAACATCAAGTTCGACGAGAAATTGAAATTCAAACACATCTCAATCATCCCAATATTTTAAAAATGTTGACTTATTTCTGGAATGAAAAAACAATATGTTTAATACTGGAATTTGCCCAAGAAGGTGAATTATTTAAAGTACTGAATTCACAACCACATAAACGGTTTGATGAACCAACAGCTGCATATTATTTACGACAAGTAGCTGATGCTTTAAGATATTGTCATTCACAAAGTGTAATTCACAGAGATATAAAACCAGAAAATCTCTTATTGTTTAGTCATCATGTTATTAAGTTGGCAGATTTTGGATGGTCTGTCCATGCACCATCCAAATCTCGTAACACCATGTGTGGTACTATTGATTATTTACCACCAGAGATGGTTGACTCTCAAACATACAATGAATATGTTGATAACTGGTGTTTAGGAGTACTATGTTATGAATTTTTATGTGGATCACCACCATTTGAGAGTTCAGAGCAGGCAGAGACTTTTAGAAAAATTCGTGCTGTGATGTATGGTTTTAAACCTCATATGAGTGAGAGCTCTAGACAATTAATTTCAAAGCTTTTAGTTAAAGTACCAAAATCCAGATTACCACTAACTGATGTCATTGGACATCCTTGGATTAAAAAAAATTGTGAAATATTCACTAAAATTAAACTAGAACAAAAGTAATTTTATTAATTATTCAATAACAAACTTTCTACATAGGTATAATTGTATTTTTTTTTTCTCTATCAATATGCCATTCTTACAATCATTTTCGAATAGTGATAGTATTTTAAAACACAAACTAATATTAATTGTATATAATTCATTAATGTATTGATAACTATAATTTAAATGTTAATATGCTTCTATTGTACAATTTTTGAAATGAACGTTAATTAATTGCAGTATTTTTTTTATAATTGTGTGTGTTATTAAGTAAGAATCTTCAGAATTTAAAATGTAGCTTTTAACATAGTGTATTATATTATGATGTATTATTATAATAATTAAGCGTTTTAATTTATTTATATTTTACAAAAATTGTTTTATACTCTGTAATTTATATTAATTATAACAATGTAATAGATTTTCATTTCGACCTATTACGTTTTCAAAATATTTGTAAATTGTATATTTGTTTACGTTTTTATCCGGGAAAACGTTTAAGCATTCAAATCAATAACTACCTAATTAAGAAAATGGCAAGATGTGTGAGCAATAACATCACTATACTATGCTCTTGATTTTAGATACAAGTTAGTAAATTTGAATTTCACATTTTTTAATATTACCTACATACTTTTCCCCATCTTGAAAGGGAAATAATTAAAAAATATTCATAATATTCATTCAATAATTGACATGTTATAATATATATTTCAATCTAATGTACCTATTTAGTTAATTTTTATTCAGTTTTAATTTTGAGACACGCCGTTTTAGTGCCCACCTTCTGTATTGTTTGTTGATGTAACCAACTCATGCATAAGTGGTATAAAACAATATTATATCATATTATCATAATATGATCGAACAATTTATTGTGTGGTATATTTGTAATATAATATCCAAGATATTTATGTTTTATGCTTTATAGATATCTCTATAGTCTATAGATTCATAAAAACACAAATTTATTAATATTATGTACTAACCATTAATCAACTAACCTATTATACATATATATTTCGATGAATGATTATGATGTACACAGTACAGTGTACACGTAGGTACTTGTCTTATCTAAATTTGGATTGGTTTGGAATATTTAAATTACTTCTCGGGCCTCCTCCACCCACAAATGTTAAATGGAATACCTCGCATAAGTATAATATTATAGAACAGTGTTTATGTATAATACCTATGAGCTATAGGCTATAAGTTGAAAAATAAAAAACAGAAAGCGAGTTATGGTTTGCTTTTTGGAAGTATTGTTATTAAATATTATTATTTTTAAGAAAGGGTCATTCCACGACTATATTTAACTTGTCATGGACAATGCTATGCAGAATCGACTAATTTATTATAAAATGACTGATTGTAGTTATTAGTTTAAAACAATTTTTTTATAAATTTATTTCTCAATTAATATAAGTCATTGTATCTATGATATGGAATTATTAATCAAACCAACCACTCCAACATAGGTACCCGCTAAGTTTTATAACGTATTGACCAAAAAGTACCTAACCGTTACTGGGTCACTATATACACAGTTGTGGTTATTTTGTTTTGCGACATTTTCACTTTTTAAATTGTAAACTCACTTTGTGTAATTACAATATACACATTACCTTTAACATACAACTTTTCTCAAAAATAAGTTATTAATTCAGATACAAATGAACGTTTTAAGAACATCTCGAAAAAAAGCACACCACTGAAAAACCATATATACATAGCATACAATCAAATACATCACAGAAATAGAGAATACATTACAGTTAAAATAACAACTACCAGGTACCTTTTTATTATCCATTATATCTATAGTTATTAGTTATTATATGATTTATATCAGATAGGTAGGCACCAATCAATTATCAGTAAAAATAACATTGCATATTATGTCATTATATATTGTGTTTAAAGTTATTGACTAGGTATTTGACATTTGTAGACTATTGGTAAAATACCAGAACCCAAGGAACAGCTTAATTTAATTAAATTATTTTTAATGTAAATATTTAATAAAACAAATATTGTACAATTTTGTAAAATTTCCCATTTTAAGTTATTTTATCGAGATACCATGTCAAACTTAATACAGGTAGGTTACTCGTATTATCCATAGTACAAACACTTTAATACCTAACTTGAAAACTAGTTCAAATTTCGATTAACATAATAGGTACCTATATTAACATCTTTAAAAATAATCTATGTATGTACTTGATAATATGGTCCTAATGTTTAAAAATTCTATAATAAGAATTTGGATAAACTCATACGTATATAAAAGAAAAATTAGGATTGTGCATGCGTGGTGAACCATTCTGTATTATAAATTATTATATAATATTGAAATCTTACGAATAGTGGTACCTACCTGTCCTTTCAAGTTATTGGATACCTGTAGGTTAAGTTATATTATTAGACTATATTATTAAGAATTAGAATTAAGATATACCATTTAAAATCTTATCCGACGAGCCGTAATTTATTCATAATATCCATACCTATGAGTAGGTAAATAGTAATAATATAATTCATAATAATATTTAAATTGGTTATAAATCACAATAATAATATTATGTATATTATTAATAACAATACAACATAATCAATAATCATAATATAGGATTACATTCGTATTTCGTTCTATAAAAGCAATTGTGCGTGTGTAATAATTATATATTCTACAGTTATATAACAATTCTAAATTCGCCTATGCAATAACCTACTTACAAATTACCTATAGGTACCTATATTACAACGTGAACCGATTATGTTTACTGTATTTTATTATGGTAATTGCGATTTGCCATTTTCGGTTACAGTTTATCTATATATTATGGAATATAAATACAACTAAATGGTATTGTATATTGTTATACACAAATAACTTATTATTAAAATAATAATATATGTATATATTGTAAGGGGGTTGGGCAACGTAGCGTTTGTAATAACTATTTTTGCGAATAACGCGCAATTCAATAATTATTGGTACCGGATGGTACCGCTTTATGATAATGTGAAATAATTATTTATTATTAGTGTTTATAGGTAACATTATAGTAGGGACCTTTCCTGTCATCGTCATAATGTCGTTTATGTTATTATATTATCATTATGCACAGTATCATATGGAGTTAACTATATAGTTGAGTTTTCGAACGCACCTCTGATAAACTAGAAGTTTATCATGATTAATACCAGCTATATGGACTATGATTATTTTAGGTGGTGTTGCAAACTGCTGCAAGGAAAATAAAGCTCCTAAATTAAAATACGGTAAAAACTCCCTAATTATAAGAAAAAAGAGCCCCGTACTAACTAAATACATAATAGTTTTTTTTTTTAATTTTACAATGTACCTTTATTTCAATATAATTATGTAACATTTTTTTTACGTAGCTATCTATATTCTATAACCATTTATAATATATTTTATAGGTACCTATTATATAAAATATTCGTTTAATAATTGTACATATATACTTTTATACAATAATAATAATTAATAAAAAAAAACACCAAATATTCTAAACTATAGGTATAAATATACAGTTGCAATATAAGAGGTTAAAGTGATTAAAGTATGTAGGTAGTAATAAAAGTCACTGACATTTAACTTCATTTTAAAACTGGTGTTGGTATCTTAGTAGTTAGTATCTAAAAAATTGTATTGTTAGTTACAAATGTGGTTAGGTTATTCGTTTTTATTATGATTTACATAATTAAATATAATCATAATATGAATAAAATAAAATAATTGTCATTTGTATATGTATAATTTAAAAAATGTTCAAGGGTGGTAAAAATTTAAAATAATTAAAAAAATATTATATAAAATGATTGTCATAGTAAATTAATAACTTATTAGTTATTAGCATTGTTTTATAATGTTGTGGATAATTGCCATTAGAAAATCTAATGCTGAATATGCTTTTCTCATTATTTTTAATTTGCACCCATAAACTTTTTAAGTGATATAGACATAGATACCTATTACCTATGTCAAAAAAGTATTACATACTTAATTATATTGAAATAAAGGCAGGTACATTGTAAAATTTTTAAAAAATAAGTGTTATGTATTTAGTTGGTACGATGCTCTTTTTTTCCTATAGCCGTGGGTTTTTTTTTTACTGTATTTTGATTTCGGAGATCTTTTTCCGAACACCATTTTATAATGACCCATGGGTACTTATCGTTGAACGAAACTACAAACGATTTCACTGCAACAAAATTGCGTCCGTTTCACCTTTTTACATGAAAAAAACGCTACACGATTGTATTCCATGAAATATAAGAGTCGGTATTTTTAAAGATTTTCCTTCCAAATTTAATAGGCTTAGGACTGACAACACAACAAAAGTAAATTGTCGGATTTGTTAAAATTTGTTTCATATCATATATTTAGTAACTGTACACAATAATATTTTTATTTTATTATTTATTTACAATGAACTATTAAATAAACTATATACGCCTATATAAGTATTATACCTATACTTTGTATTAAATACCAGGTTATTATATAATAGCTGATATCCTTCTTGAAAATTGTATGTCTTTATTTTATAGATACTCATAACAGGAAAATATAAATGTTTATTATGCTATGTTTTTAAATAATGAATTAGAATATTGTTAAAAGAACAACACCTAGGTATGTACCTATATTTCACTGAGCACAATTGTGTTACAGCCCAGCGATGTTTACGAATTATAATGATATAATAGGTACATAATATCGTAAATTGCTGAAAGTTATTTTGAATATTCTGTATATAGTTTTATTTAATTAATAGGTATTGGCCGTTGTATTTTATCAAAGATGTGACGGGTAATATGTAGTGCCAGTAGTGGGTCAAGAATTAAAATTGTAGTTAGGTAATAAATATTTTGGATGTTATGCAATTACTATAGTTATTGTAATTTAAGATTTGTGATTTGTAAAGTCCTGTTAAAAAAGTAAATATGAAAATAGATATATGCGTACTTTGGGAATTAGATTGTTGGCAGCCCTCTGACCTGTTAAGTACATCGTTGTTATACAATATGCGTGGGTACCCGGTGATAGTTTACGTCATACGTGCTATTATTTCTTATCAATGAACCTCCTGTTAATAAAGCTTACATATCACACTACACGGTAATAAATAATAATGAATCTCCGTTGGATCCAAGGTTAGTTAAGTTGATTGATAAAGTCAATAGACAATAATATTACTATATTAGGTATAACATAATATTGCTTAAATTAATATTTTAATTGTAATTACGTGTTGTTAAATAGAATTATTACTAGCTATGATTAAGATGTGCGGGACTAAAAAATGCGTTAGCTGCAGCCTTAAACACGAAAAAATAATTTCCGGGTAAACCGATGTAAAAAAAATCCTGACAAGTGAAGATAAAAAATTCAAATTAATCGCGTGTACAAAACCAATTGAATGAAAAATAGTTTACAAAAAAGTCTAAATTATGATTATGAGCAGCAAACAAATTCAAAACAGTTGTACACTTGCAGGGCCGCAGCTAGGGGGGCCTAGGGGGGTCTTTTGCCCCGGGCGGCAAAATATGTAAATTATTGAGGCTGAGTGATGGAAAGAGTGGCGGCAAAATTAGAGCTTGCCCCTCCTAGAATAATGTGTGGCCCTGTACAAGTCTTGTACGTATAGGTAGGCACTAGAATTAACGCTAAAATTCAAATGGATAGCAAAAATACGTATACTTGCAGTGCATTTTGAATATTTCGGAATTTTCGAATACCTAATAATTTAGGAGTAAGAATAACCACTATGGCCAACAAAAAACTGTTTCGTTAATAGGAATTTTGAAAGTTAGAATGCTTTTAAACAATTATTCACTTTAAACTGAGAAGTTCTTTTCATTAAAAAATCTTGAAAACTGCCTTAGCATGGTCTCGTGCGACTTGCAGAAAACACGAATGATAGTTCAAATCTCGCAGATATTATGTACATAAAACTCGAATTAGAATTCGTATGTCATACATACTAGCTGACTCGGCAAGCGCTGTAACAGATTTATTTTTTGGAGGTTCTACTCTACATAACAAAAATAAAATCCAATATCGGAAAACGAACCTAATATTATGCGAACACGGCGACGGCGACGGCTTTGATAACTTCGTGCGGTCGGCGGTTGCCATAGGTTATACCAAGGTATATACTTACAAACGCACAATCGTTTTTACATAATAACATTCAAAATACTGCCTACGGTACAGTAGTGCCTAAATTTATATAAGCTCACTGCGCCCCTTCCCACACTTTGCACACCGTCGTCGTCTACAGGTAAACGGTCTGGAGCAGGGGCTGTTTGCGCAGCTCAAGCGGCTTGAACGCTTGCCTGTACACGGACGTGAGCCTCCAGTGTTCCGGGTAGTCGCGGGCCGTGGTTCCCGGCCACATGGAGAACGGCGGCAGCAGAGTGCCGATGACGTATTTCTTCTTGTCCGAATTGGTGGTCTTTGGTTTGGGCACTTTAAGGTGCTTGGCAGGTTTTCCGGCTGCGGCCGTCCGCAGTCTGACCGGCGTGCTGACCGGCACGCCCGCCTTGAACGCCATCTTGTAGTGTTCGCATTCGTCGTCCCTCTTGCAGTTGGCCGTCGCGATATTCGGATTGTCGCAGGCCAGACAAGGTCGATAGGCGTGTCTGCCATGCCGCTTGGGTTTCAGTTCCTTTTCGGGGGCAGAAGTGCAGTGGTGGTGGTGTTGTGTCGTCCGATGATCGCGACGACGGTCGGACGGCGAACCGACGACCCGACACCGCTCGTCCGAACCTAGTCGGTCCGACTTGTGCTCAACTTCGTAGCGTCCGTCGGCTTTGCAGACGTCGCCGTCGTCGTCATTATCGTCCATCAAACCGTTTTTGCCACGACATTCCGACAACGACGACGACGACGAAGACTGTTTGTTCGAAAGAACGGTTTGGTCCGCGGTGACGGCCGGTGCGGTGACTTCGCCGTCCGCCGTCGTAGCCGCAGCGGCGGGTTTACTTTCGCGATCTTTGTTCGGTATCAGTTCCATTACGGCCGACAGATTGCGGTTTTTCATCAGACACTCGCGCGTTTGCGTCCGCCGCGCTTCCGGCACGACTTCGTCGTCGCTGCAGTTTCTCGCCTCCCCCGCCGTTTGCACGAATCCCATGACGGCTGACGAATTTTGCGGTTTTACGTTCGCCGGTGCCGCGCCTCCCCCGCACGGCTGCTGCAATTGCTGTTGCTGCCGGACCTTGTGAAACACGGCCGGCTCGTCGGGAGGCCGTGGCGGTCGGTTCCGGTCGAACGGAGCGTCCAAGTCCCAGCACAGAGCCAGCTTGATGTCGGTCAACTGTTGGGCCGTCATGACGGGTCCGCAAGTCTTCGGTCGCGACGGGTTTTTGTTACGCCTCCGGGTCGGATCTTTTTTCTCGTCGCCGGCCGACGACGGAGGCGACGACGACGACGACGTTTTCGGCCTGTACACCCGAAGCTTGCTGCACTGCGTCGGGCCCGGGTCGTTGAACGACTTGTACGCCACCGCGGAACACTTGGGCCAGCAGCCGTTCAGTCCCAGTCCCGGGTGTTTGTGTCGCTTGGTCTGCAGCGACCGGTACACCGCGTCTTCGATGGCGTCCGGCAGCCCGTGGTGTCTCTGCGCGTCCCCGTACCGGCGTCCCGTAGGTACCTGATGGTCGACGATCGCCGGCGGCAGTGCGTCGTCGCCGTCCACGCCCGCGGTCTGCAGGTGGCCGCAGCTCGCGCTTATGCGGCTCAGCGCTGGGCTGGACGGGGTTTTCGCACCGCCACCGTCGCTGCCCCCGACCGTTTCGCGCTGTCTGGTCCTTCGAGCGCCGCCGTTGTCGCGGCGTCCGTCGCCGTCGTTGACTACGTCTGTAGTCGAATTCAAAGGTCCGCGGCCGTCCGCCGACGCACAATTCCTGATCGTGTTGATCCTGGAAATGTTTGGCGCTCGCATATCCGACATCTGAAATCGATATACACAATAATATTATATTACTAATAAGATTTCGACTTTATTATGATACGCGCGTATTTATACACGACCGTAGTGCGTGACTCACGCACGGCTCAAGTGTTTAAACACACCTATAGGCAAAGAAAACACGATTTTATTAAATCGTACATTTTAAGAGCTTTTTTTGTTATGATATTATTTACCTATTATATATTTTACGAGTAAATTTAAAAACAGTTTATATTATTATGTAGGACGGAGAAAGAGGAAAACCAAAAAAGTCGAGAAGGATATGAAAACATTTGACGCGAGTATAGGAGAGGTGTATGACTAAGATGCAGGCCGACTTCACACATGTACATTGAACGAGGGTTGAGGTTAATATAATGCTTTTGTAACCTATATATTCAGAATTTTGATGATAATATTTTTATACATGGGATTATGGGAGGCTTAATTAGGATATATCATAAATTTAGTATGTTAATTTTATGATTATTATACATAATTTTAGAGATCTGACTTTATTCAACCTTCGAAACATTACGTCTTTAATATCTACATAATTATAGGCTCATATTATACGTAATTTCGTAATATGTGCATATAGAATATTGCATTTTTTTCTTTTAAATTTTCGTAAAATTCAGTGAAGACTGTAGGTATTCTGCAGAAGTTCCCTCAGCTATCTTTGACTGCGTAAAATGCATCATTTATAATATTTATAATGTATTTGGATTAATAATTATTTTAACCAATCTTTTGTTCAATATAGCAAATCGAGTAGTTTTATAAGTCATTTTTATTAGTAATAAATCATAATAATATAGTAGGTAATTAAAATTAAGAAGGGTAAATTGAAATTTTATTATTTAGTTTTTAGGGTTACGAAGCTTTATGAATAGTCTATTCTCCTATGGTGTCTTGACTCTTGACACTTGACAGACGCACGTCTTTAAAATTTATAGTCGTGGTTACCAATATTGATATTTTTAAGTCATATGTATTGATTTATTTTAATTGTAATACATACTTTACTATTATTGATACATAAATGTATCATATTTTATAAAAATAATAATTTATCATGATGATAATCGATAGAAAAAGTTTGAGATATTTCAATTTTCAACTGAATACTGATTACTGACTGCGTAGTGTCGTAGCCTGTATTTAATATTAATAATTATCTTAACTATTAAGTTTAAGCTAGATCATAATTCATAATATAATAGATATTTTGGAAAGGTAATACTAATTATAGTAATTAGTAAATATTCTTATTATTTGAAAAATATGTGTTTAATTTTTTTTTGTTTTGAACTTCATCATCATATTGAAAAAATTAAAAAAGTAATTTTCAATCATTTCATCGTGGATATTGATAGTTGATACTATAAAACTCATTTTTATTATTAAGTATTAGAGGTTACAGTTACTGTTACTTTATTGACTGTAGCTATAAAGTATAGAGATTAAAAAAAAAAATGTCTAATATTTATATTCTTAATAACAACTTAGTAAAATTAATTTTATATTGCTTTAGTAATTATGGGATCTAATTAATATTACGTATAGTGCAAATCCATGTATAGTTTTCGTGGTATAATATACATTTATATAATATCGACTTACTCTACAAGATAATGTAGGTCAGTAGCGCCAGTAGGTATAGCCGTATAGGTAATAAGTTATTAATATATAATAAATGGTGACTTACGTGTTATTGCAGTAGATAAAATTTTTTTATTTAATGTTTGCAAAAGTTCGATTATTAAGAAAACAATATTGAAATTTTATTTATCTAAGTTTATTTATTATTTTTTATTTGCGTATTATTTTATTATCATAAATTATTGTCCGTATTGATCAATGGTTTTTCATTTATCACAGTAGGATCCACGCAACGCGATGACATTCGCGTCTGATTGTGATGACTCACCGCAGACTTTATGGATTTTATCGAATCCCTGTCGGTATCTTCGTTCACTATAGGTTGTTGTTGTTGTTCTTCTTTATTGGCATTAATTTGTTCCAGTTTATTATTGTTCTCGCCGTTATCGGTCTTGTTTCGTTGACCACGGTCGATGAACGGATGGTGATACGAACGTTTCATCCACGTCTGACATTTCGGACCGGACAGTTCTGCAGCTGTGAACAAAAAGTAAGCGCATAACGCCATAACATAATATACAATATAGTTATTATTTTAGTAATTTATAAACATTCTCACGGATAGAAAACTACATTTGTACCATAGTGTAACATTTTATAAAATTAATAATACTTATAGTTGGTTATATTGTAATAGAAAACTACATCATATTTTTGTTTATTAAGCCATATTAAATATAATAATGTAAATAAATAATTTTAAAAGTTGAGTACGGTATGGTATACAATTTTGGGTACCGCTCAATTGTACTTTAAGTATTAAGTGGGTCACTATTATGGTCAAGGCTGTAACTGAAAAAAAATCGGTGGGGGGTCCAATATTTTTTTTAGTATTTAATTATTATAATGATTATATATTTTTTTATTATATTATATTATTATATCGATTTAAATAAATCAAAATTTAATAATACCTTTCTGTCAATATAGGTATCGTAAAACAGTAGACCATAGTAGGTATAAGTAGATATGTAATATCTTAACATAAATCAAAAATGTCACTGCTTAGCGCTTAAAATAAAATTTATAATAATATTATATTATATGTATGTAAAAGTGTTAAGTTCCCAGAAATAATGTTTTTAAATTATAACAAAATAATTAACATCGTTATTTTATGGTTTAAATAAATAATTTCACCCAAATTTGAACTTAAAATGTTTATAAAAATAATCGTCAGAACGTTAAAAATTTAAAACAATTGTATGGTTCCAGCATGAACTACTTACGATAAAACTTATATCAAATTTTCAAAATCTTGATTTATAACTAAAAGTTATTAGTAATTTATAATTGTATAACAGCTTGCAATTTTTTGCAATTTTGATGAATTTCGTGAAAATTATAATTTCAAATGCATTTTAAAAAAGGGAAAACTATGTATTATATTTTTAATATTTTTATATAGATGAAAGCATAATTTTTGTAGGATCTTGTTTTAAATTTTCAAGAATTTTGATCCCCAATGAATTTTTTTTATCAGCATTTGTAAAAAAAAAAAAACTGAAAATTTGTCATGTCCATAAATAGTCAAAAAAGAATTAAAATATTTTGAAAATTGTATCATAATATAATATAATACATTAACATAATACAAAACATAATATTATGGTAGATATTGCATGTATATATTGTTACTTTTTTTTGAAATACAACAAAATATCAAAAACTGTTTGAGGAAAAATAAACATATATCGTATGTTACCAGTGATTATCAAATGTTGAAAAATGTTGAACTATTGAAATTCTCATATTTTTTTTTTATGTATATACGAGTTTTAAAACTTATATTACATTTTGAAATATTCCTTTGCGGCGAAAAATGTTTAATTGACAATTATACATGAAAAACTTAAGAAAATTTATTTGTTAATAGAAAATTACCCTGAAAATTATAATATAAAAATGTTGTAAAAATTACTAGTATCTGCAGTAATTTGTTGTTTAAATTTACGAAAAAAACAATCAATATTGTTAAAACTTGGATTGGCAAAAAAATACCCGTTTTTCCTTAATTTTTTCTTTTTTTTGGATTATAAAAAAAAGTACAAGGATTTTTAATTTTGACTTTTCTAAAGAACTTACTAGATCCAATTTGTTAACCAAATCCACTCTCAAAGTATTAAAAATCCAAGAATTTAATCAATTATTTATTATGTATACATTTACAATCATTTATTTTGAAACCAGTAAACATGAATATTAGCGTTTTTATTAATTAGAATTACGAAATCGGCATTCAAAAATGCTATGTAGATTGTAGGTATATTTACGTGTAAATCGATGACCTAATGAATAATGTATTTTACTCCTACCGATTTCTTTTGAGATTCGTTTCGGCAACTGATATGTTCCCAAGTAGAGACCAGCCCAGTGCTTCTGATCAGTTTTTTGCACCCCAGGCAGCAAATGTCCCTTGTCGTTAGCAATGACTTTCGTAACGGTTGAACGGCCCTTCGGACGGTTGAGATGCCATTTCGGAACTTCCCAATTTCCCAATCTCGTCGGTTGATACGCTTTGTCGAACTGAAAATAATATATAGGTACGACGCGTATTATATACTATTATTATTCGCTTAGCGCCGCGGATATAAAAAGACGGAATATTATTTTCTAGTATCGACGATCGTGAGCATGCGCGGCTAATATGATATCCAAAACTCCCCTACGTACTTACCGTCTACTTTTGTTTGTTTAGATTTTGTCTTAATAATAATATAAAAATATTTTACTACATTCATGACTGTATTTACGTATCGTAATATTGTTATACACACATGCACGTTTTTGTAGAAATCTATTTATATAAAAAGCTAAAAATGATATTGTTTCCATATAGGTAAACCTACACTCAAATTTGTTAGTATCACATATTATAATCAAGTTGATATATTTTTGTCCATTTATTAAGTGTTATTAATTATTTATATAATCTTTATGTATAAAATCCAAACACCACTCACTCACTGGTCGCTGTATCTCAAAAACTACATAACGTACGAACTTGAAATTTGGAATAGTGGTTCCTCTAATACTTTAACCGGGCAATAAGAAAGGATTTTAGAAAAAACTTTGCGTTTTAGTGGATTAATTAATAAAAATGGATTTCTGTCTGTTTGTAACTTTATTAGTCCAACACAATGTTCATATGCAATTTTCTAAAATTTGATGATTATATTATAGATATAAAAATTCTCTGAACAATATTAACTTTATATAGAAATACAAAATTTAAAGTGTATATGTTGTCATTCAAAAAAGAACAAACTTAAATTAACAAACAATATATATTTAAATACTGTTTTGTAACAACTTAAAATATATAAAATATATATATTATATATAATAAAATAATAAGGACTTATGTTAAATGGATCGCCCCGTGTGTGAATATAAATATATACAATACTTGCTGAAGTCATGTACTTCGTAGCCCGTCAAAAATCCTACATCTCATATGTCTCAAATACTGTGTGTTAAATTTTTTGGATTCCTGTCTGTCAGTTAGTTTGTACTTTATGCATTCCTAAACAGCTGGACCGTTTGCGATGAAATTCGGTTCAGAGATATATTAGACCTATGGACAGAGGATAGGAAGTTAAAAATTGATAGGCCCAACCCCATAAAGTGCTCAAACAGACATTTTGAGATAAACGATGGAATTTTTGTTTATAGATGGTTTATATTAGTTTCAATAAAAATAATCTGTCTGTATATCTTTTGTTTGTTGCTATGAAAACAACCATGTCATAGCAACCATCTATAAACAAAAATTCCATCGTTAATCTCAAAATGTCTGTTTGAGCACCTCCCGGGGTTGGGCCTATCATTTTTTAACTTCCTATCCTCTGTACATAGGTCTAATATATCTCTGAAACGAATTTCATCGCAAACGGTTCAGCTATTTAGGAATTCATAAAGGACAAATTAGTAGACAGACAGAAATCCAACCAATTCAACACACAGTTTGATACACATTAGAGGTATGATTTCTAACGGACTACGAAGTGCACAAGTTCAGCTAGTATAATATAACATAATTTCATAGCCCAATTCAAAAAGTATAAAAATTATTTAATTGTATCTGAAGCGCGTTTGTAATGGAATTGGTTAAGGTGTGGTATTTGTTTTTCTGGACCTAAAAATATTTTTTATTGATTAGTTCAGAATCGTTGTCGAAAGTAAATTGCATCTTTTAGATAAGGATACCTTATTTACAATATAGATAAATAAATAAATTTTAACGTACAGTGAGGAAAACATGTTTGAAAACCACTATATTTGTGTACTCTGTACTTAAAAAAAATAGACCCTTATCCCTGTATGTTAAAAATATTCTTTTACGATTGGTCAAGTAAGTTTTTTGGGATATTAATTATATTTTGTATACACATGCGCAGATGTTAATTTTTTTAATTGTTTATTTAAATAATTTTAATTTATATAAAATAAATATAAATCCTGCAATAAAATACATAAGTAAAAACACAATATAACTTTTTATTAAAAAAAACCCTTGGTTTAATATTTAAAAATTAAATATACACATTTAAGTCACATTGTAATACATAGTGTGTTTATATATTTAATATTGTCTTATTATAAATTAATTATAAGAAAAGAAAGATTATAAATTAACTATCCCGTTTTTCATAGCTTTGAATTCGTCAATTACATTGTCAATAACAAAACTAGATGTTAGTTTTGGTTCAGCAAACATTAATAATAGATCATTGAATCTGTCGTGGTGCATTGTACTTTTAAATTTATTTTTACTATTCAGTTAATTTCGAAAATAGTCGTTCCCAGGTAAAACTTTTAACTGGTATTTCACTAAATAATTTTAGTATGGTATAAAATCTATTATTTTTAAGTCTATAATAATATGGTTATCGAATATATTATAGTTTTTATTAATTGAATTGATGTATGGGAACCTACAAATGTTTTTAATTTTATCATATTTTTGTGACAAATAAGATTTCCATGATCTCTATGAATATATTACTATTCAATATGCATTATAAATTATAATACAATGTACTGTGTCCTTAAAAAAATCTCCGGTCAAGTCTGTGCTCGTTCCGTGCACACGCCTATGGTCCTGCATAATAGTTGCACGTCAAATTCATACCGCCCAAATCGTGATTATAATAATAATAACAATTCGTACACAAAATATACTGCGTGATAAACGCATACAACTATATTGTATGTGTAGAATTGTAGACATGTACATTGTACAATTTAGGTATACGTAGAATGTGACAATATAATAAATTATGTAAATATTTCAAAAAAAATAATCAATCCTCAGCTTACTTTTTATTACTACTTCGTTTGTTATAACTTATAATATGTATAATCTTTTTTATTATTATTTTATTGAAACTTTGTGGTTTTACAAGTCTTACAATTTATTTCAACATTTACATATATATTTGCAATTACATTTATATATAATCTTTATTATGTATAAAATCCAAATACCACTCACCCATTGATCACTTTATCTCAAAAATTACATAACGTACTAACTTGAAATTTGGAATAGTGTTTTCTCCAATACTTAAACCGGCCAATAAAAAAAGATTTTAAGGAGTGTTGCGTTTAAGTGAATTAATTAATAAAAATAGATTTTTGAGTCTCTGTCCTTTATGCATTCCTAAACGGCTGGACTAATTGCTATGAAATTTGGTACAGAGATTTATTAGACCTATGGGTAGAAGATAGGCTAAGTTAAAAAATGATAGGCCTAATCCCGGGAGCTGCTCAAACAGACATTTTGAGATTTACGATAGAAATTTTAGTTTATAGATGGTTTATATTAGTTTCAATAATAATTATCTGTCTGTATGTCCTTTGTTTGTTGCCATGAAAACAACCATGTCATAGCAACCATCTATAAACGTTTCCATCGTTAATCTTAAAATGTCTGTTTGAGCACCTCGCGGGGTAAGGCTTATCACTTTTTAACTTAGTCTATCTTCTACCCATATAGGTCTAATGGGGGACGGAGTGGCCGTCGCCGGTTCGAACTTCAGTCACGGGCGGCACCTCTTTTCGAGCAAGTTCACGGTATCTGTAGAGAGAAGCCGCCATCCTCCACCCCGGACATGGCAAAATCCTATGGGTGCCCAAATAGAAATTCTGCCAATTAGGCGTCCGAACTAGGCCTTCAGGCCTACTTCTGAACTATATACCTACGCCATACGAAAAAAATAGGTCTAATATATCTCTGTACCAAATTTCATCGCAATCGGTCCAGCCATTTAGTAATGCATAAAGAACAAACTAACAGATAGACAGAAATCCAATGAATTTAACAGTTAACACTCAGTTCAAGTCATATAAGAGATAGGAACTAGGATTTTTAACGGCCTACAAAGTGCACAGGTTCAGCTAGTCTTGTATATATATTTATATTCACATACGGGGTGATCCATTTAATATAAATCCTTAATTATTTTATAATATATATATATATATATATATATTTACATATTTTAAGTCGTTACAAAACAGTATTTAAAAATATATATATATTGTTTGCTAATTTAAGCATTCTTTTTTAAATGACAACATATATACTTTTAATATTTTGTATTTCTAAGCTTAGGTAATATTATTTGCACTGTTTTTATCTATAATAATCAAATTTTAGAAAATTTTTTATGAGCATTGTGTTGGACTAATAAAGAATCAAAAATGCATATTGTCAAAAAAAAAAAAACAATGATAACGATAACGATAAAAAATAATAAAAAATATTGTTTTAAACTACTTAAGAATATACAAAAAAATTTAAAAGCTTAATAGTTATTAAAATAATGGGTATCTTACTCTTACGTTATCTAGATAATCCTCAACACCCTATACGTTGGGTCCCTTACATTTTGTATTATTATTTATTATGCACGCGCACTGAATTGCCGGTTGGTTCTTATTATTGCTACAATCATAATAATAATATTGTGCTATGGGTCTCTGGCCCATATGCATTGGGATTATTATAATTATTACTGCGAGTATAGTAAAAGTAACCACGCGCGCGTGGTGTGTGCCGCGTCGTTTGTGACAATGACGGACGGCCGTTCTAATTGTTTGTAAACAAGAGATTAGTGTATTGTAAATTTTAATATATTCATATCGTCCTCTATAACAAACACAATACGTAATAATACATCGCCTATTATAATAATATGTATGTATATATTTTTGTCGTATTACAAATACAAATATTTGTTACATACAAATAATAAAAATATTTATTATATTCATAATTCGTAGGTGATGGGTGATGGGTATACCTACTAACTCCTAACATTTCATGCATTTATCGTAGATTAAAATGTGTCCGAGTCCATTGTTTTCTGTGAGTAATTTTTACGGTCGGCCATCGTTATTATCGGACCGCATTAAATTTTTACTACTCATTTCATTAACACGTATTGTAATTTATAATAAAGTAAATATTTCAATAGTAAAAAAAATATATATAGGTATATATAATATATATATTATATACAATATACATCTTAAATTTGTATCTATACTATTTTTGCGCAAATAAAGATACAAGTGCATCACTTCTCTCATTCTTTCGAATCAGATGCGAATTTAATTATTTATACCAAATCTTATTCAGTTAAGACTAGTTGAAAATTCCCACTACTTGAACTATAGGTTGTTGAATCGATATTGAGGTTGTTGGAGCATAATATTTGGAATAATAGCAATTTAGTAGGTATTTATAGGTGTATATTTTATAGAATTTCTATGTAAACCCATCCGTGAAAGATTTAAAGAATATTTCAAATGCTTTTTAAAATTTCTCCCAAAACCTAAAAAATTTCAAGCATGTAGATACTACAAATATCCGATTTACATTTGATCAAATCATTTGTATTCATTATCCGTTTTACTGTTTTATGTGGGAAAATATTTAACGTTTAAAACTCGTATCATTAATTATTATTTAGTATTTTTATAATTTTGATTTTAAGGTTTATTTAATTTAAAATCAAAAGTATTTTTCTTACTAATATTATGTGTATGAATACTTTCAATACAGTAACCGGGCATTGGGGAGGGGACATAAACTATAACCACCCGGTCCATCACGATTTCGGACGTGGTATTATAATAGTATACAAACTTCGATTGTAATCTAATTATCACATTCGTGTGTTCCTATATGTATATATTGTATATTTTAATATACGAGTACGTATATGAATAGCAAAAAAAAAAAAAAGAACGTGACACGAACGACTAGAAAAAAGAACGCGTATAGGAGAGAACGGAGAAATTGATTGATGGTTTTGGAGTTGCCCATTGATATAATCCCACAATCCTGTGTTTGTTGACGTTATATACGAGCAGTGCGACACTGCACGTGTGCCGTAATATACAATAAAAAAAACCACCCCCTCTCACTGGGCGTTTCGCGCGCATCAGTCACGTCGTACGCACCTACGTCGCGACACGATGTACGCTATAAACTAAAAATCTTTTCTATTTAGTTTTTATACTCAGACTTTATAGATGTATACCTACTAGATGTTTGAAAATGTGAACAAAATTACTTATTTTAGCTGATCCATACTTATAAGGATACCTCTATCGATAAATCTACAGCAAAAATGGCCAAAACTCAGCGTTTTTGTCAATTTTGAGAAAGCACTATTACGCGATAGAGTACGATTTTTATTTAAATATCAGCCAATCAGCCAAAGATGTTTTAATGAATAATTTACTTAACTATAATGTATTACAGTATTATACCCTAAATGGTTCTTAAAGAAAAAAGTAGTATATAATATTATTATTTTATTTAGTTACGATCTGAGAGAAAAAATATCGGAGATATTAAACCTAACCCAAGATAAGTAGGTATAACATATCCTAGTCGAAACGGGTGTTAATAAAATTGTAAGGCATTGTTGATAAATTATTTGCAATCAGTTACATAATTTAAAATTATATATGTAATTTTTTAAGAAACCATAATAATAATACAAAATATTATATTATAATTGGTTTTAGACTATTTGTGCATACATCATATCATCATTGCGCAATAATAGCATATTATTATAATTCGAGTTAAAAATCGTACATGATACACATATTATGATTTGTTTTTATTTCGCTTTTGTTTTGTTTATTGTATATATCGATTAGCTGGTCCCTAAAATTATGAAACACACCTGCAGTAACGCAAAATTGTATTGACGATGGGTCATTTTGGCTTATATTTGTTATAATTGTTTATATGTATAGTTTGTCATTGTAGATGGGTTGTTCGAGGGGGTTGATTAATGATCAGAAGGGATTATGTTATCCCTTCGCATCTGTAGTATATATATAATACACGGATCTCTGCAGCAGTTAGCCATAAAGATAGTTATTTTATAGCTAGTCGCTTTAGATTATAACAGGAGGCGGAATTGAATATAAATTGTTTTTTATATTTTTTAGATGTTTTGAAAACAAATCCAACACAGATTATAACGCTTTTCTATTGCAATATATATACTTTTTTTTACTGATGGGGTAAGTGTTTAAACATAATACATTATAGTATATTATAGCATCTGCAGATTATACCACCAATATTATAATATTATATATGCAATATTTACTTTACAATTGAAACTTATGTTTATAGAATATATTAAGCTTGATGTATTGAATAAGGATAAGAGTAATGGTAGGCGGTAAAGCAGGTACAATAAACAATTTAACTAACTTACTTACTGTTATCTTTCACATACTACGTAAATAAATTATAGGCAGTCACATTGCAAAGAGTAGTTGTGATGTAAGTTAAGATACTGATAAGAAAGTGAGATGTAGGTATTTTTTTTTACTTAAATATATAAAATTCATAGAAATTATATTAGTTAAAAAAATTAAAGAAAACTATAATATATATAGTTAATGTAGTTAGTAATAACTATAAAATATAATTTGTAAATATTACTTTGTATATATTTAATTATTTTTCTAGTAAAAATTGTTACAGTACTTAGGTATATAGTTGTATTATAGTAGTATTTATTTTATTTTATTATTTATTTATTTATTTCTACCTCTGACGGAAATTTACAAAGAAAAAATATATAAATGTTGGTAAATGTTAAAGATAACAGCATAATGCACAACAAGAATTTGTAAAACAAGATTTATTGATTGATACCACATTATTAATTTGTTCAAAATCGAACAAAATATTTAAATTTCTATTCTAATTATAAAATATATGATTTAAAAATTTAAAATACATCACGTATACATTATAAAGAGTTACATTTAAGATAGTGTGTGGAACAGTTGCAATATAAACTGCTAAAGTTATATGGTTTTTATAATATTAATAAAGTAAAAAATAGTTAGGCGTAAGTATCATTTAATAGGTAGATTACTGATTAAACTCTAAACTGTAGTTAAATTATTTTATTCATTTATCATTGCAAAACAAAAAAGATAAATTATTTTAAATTATTTAAATTATTTAAATTATTATTTGTTTCTTCCAATCACCCATTATTATTAATTTTACACAAAACATAATGTAACTCATATTGGTAGATACCATTAAAATACTTAATTATCAACGAATTTAATTTTAGTAAAACATCTACATTATTAGTAATGTATGTATAGATTTTAATGAATAAAACCAATCTACTTTGGGTATACACAGGTACCTGTTGTAATTTATTTTAATTTTAGCAGTTGATAATTTATAAATAATTTTGAAAAAATAATACGAGTATGGTAAAATATTTTTCTAAACAATATTTATAGTTTCTTTATAATTATTTTCTAAACAAAGTGTTATTACCAAAACGACTATAATTTCTCTGAAAACAATAATTATCATAATATAGTATAATACTATAGCCTATAGATACCTATGTTGAATATTATTTTTTGTTTTATAAATCACTTACTTGATTACATGTGTAATTCATGGACATACTTTTGTGTGTAATATAATAAATTTACTATTGGTTGATTGAATAACTAGATAAAACAATTTGTTGTCACTTTTAAAATATTCAAAACACAAATAAAGTCTTTATAGACTGTGCTATTTGGGTAGCTTTTTTTCTGTCGTGACAAGCACTCGTAATAACTGTTTTCGTCCCTATGGATACAGATGTGACGTATACACAGGTTTTATCAATTAAAAAAACAAATGTGAGTTTTGCAAAACTACCTAAGTATTAGCACTTATTTTCATATCATTGTTTATTTAATTAAAATATTACTAAAAAGTACGTATTTGAAAAAAATAGTCATGACGTGTCCATCAAAAAATTAATATGTATTTATATTTCATATATACTAATATAATATAGGTATATAATATCGTACTTAGGATTTATCAATATTTAAAGTCTTAAAATATTAGATACTTTATTTATAAATGTACCTAATAAATAAATATAATCGTTTTAGATGCTCGTGTATTGTAACAGTGGACATACATTTTACATAATACATAATACCTATTATAGATCAATTGATAACAAACAATATTAAGTATAGTTAGTTTAAAGTGTTTAGACTATTTAGAGTCCAAATAAGTTTATATTATATCAAAATTATTATCCCAAAAATTTAATTTTCTGCACTAGGTATATAAATATATGACATACGTGGTAATTACATACTATCATAAGTAAAATTGTAATTGTATTTAGTAGTTTTGTACTTTTGTGCATATTATATTGTGAATTAATGGTCTACTTATACATACAATTTATTATATAATAAACTGTGTATTTATTTTATAATTTATTTATCAACTCATTCATCACTTCATTATATTTATAAACAATTAGTGTTAAAATTAAAACTAAACCGTTTAACATTCAACGTCTTAATATTTTTTTGTATAAATTATAAGTAAATTGCCATACTTTTTCTATGTATTTTAAAGATATAAGGCTATAATATAACGTAATAATAGTATATTCTTAAGTATTGACGTCAAAGTAATTTTATGATAAACGTGTTCAACGTAAAAATAGAAATACGTTTATCATAAAATTATTTACTACAGTAAGTAAAAAAGGAAAGATAAATAATTATAGACAATATACATGGTGAATTGATTATGTATTTATGTGTAAGCAATATATGTCAACATTATGAGTATCTTAACATTTCTTTAATCATTTTGGATATGAATAATGAGTATTTTATTTTGAAATTGGGTAAACAATTTTGAAAAATGCTCGGTTGACAGAAAACAATGTAAATTTACATCATATTATATTTAATTTTGAAAATATAATGATTACTAATTATCATGCATGTCATATTATTATTAGTCGGTATATGATCACTGAATATTATGTACTAATAAGTCACAACTTAATTACATGTATTATTATATAAGTTTTTATAGTTTGACATAGTGCCATTGTCTATAGTTGTTTACCAGATAAGATGTGTATATAAGCATAAAGCGTAATTTAGGGTTGGACTAGGGGCATAGTTCTCTAAAACTATTTATATCATCACATGATAATTTTTAAAATTTAATTCATTTATAATATGCATTTTTTAAATCATTTAATTTTTTTTTTGTCAATATGACTAAAACTTAACTAACTTCAATCACAGTTGCTATGAACTATATTATATCCAAGTTAAATTATCCATTATAACAGTAATAAATGCATTTATATATGTTATTAAAAATTAATAAGTTGATTAAGAAAACAACAGCGCATTATATTATTTTGTTCTTTTTCACTGAACCATATGCTACATAATAAATTTATGTTCAACAGAGTCGTTTATGTGATGTTAGTATTAATATTATTATAAGTTGATCTATTATCAAACTAAAAAGTTAAGAATATCATCTGTGTTTGTAATATGTTAATATGTGTTTGTATATATTTGTTTTTATCATTGTAGTTTGAAATTTTTAAGATTTTTTACGCGATTTATATGAATATATTGTAAAATATTTTAATTTAAAAATGTTCATTATATCATTAAAAAATTGAAATATTGTAAAAAACGTTAACGTACAAAAATTGCATACTATATTATTTGCGATATTATGTCATTCAATCATATATGAGTCAGAGAGTTAAAATCGAATATAGTGCTTTAATATCTTCTTTATATAATATTATCTTAATTATTTGTAGTATCATTCATTAATCATTACTCATTAGCAGATATTTTCTTTTTGATTAACACTATTTTCTTATCGTTTCATATTTATCGTATTGTAATTTATATTGTTTTAGAGGAATGTGTGGGGTATGTATAAAATATACATATTGAATATTTGAGCGAGGTGACAATTCCGGGTTAGGTCTGAGCAATAATGTATCAAATAAATGTGGCAAAAAATTCATGTATAAGATGTAAACAATTGTTCTAAGTAAGCTTTAATCACCACGCGCCTGTTTTTTGCCATACATTATATAAAACCACCACATTCCTATAGAAAAATTGAAATTCCGCGTAAGCAGTTTTTTTTTAAATTTAAATTAAATCTGATAGGAAGTGTCAATTTTGGGTGGCTTCTTCCAACAACTCAATCATGTCAATGTAAATTAGCCCATATTCTTATTGTGTCTCAGGGTAGAGATTGTATATTTTATATAAAAAAATAATAATAAAAAAAAAAAAAATAAAATCTGTCAATATTATTGAAATTTAATTTATATAATAGTATATATATATACATATATTATATATGTATGTTCACCATTACCAATCTTTGAACACAAAATAATTATTTATACTCAGCTAATATTTGTTTTTTTTTTTTACTGAAAAAATCCATATTCTATGCATAATGCACATGTTATTGTAAATTAAAATAAAATAGAATATGTTTAACATATTATATAGGAAAAACCTGTCCACGAAAAAAATTTGTACAATAAAAGGGATAATCGTAACTCCGCCCATGCGAAGGGGACTGTAATGATTTCCAAAGGGCGTATCTGTTCTGATTGGCCAGTCGCAGTTCCGTATCTACGGATGCTGGGCAAAGTGAAATTTTCATGTGCAGCATTTTCATATTCGCCTTTGACAGTCCAGCTTAACATAGCTGTTAGTGGTTCCGAATTTCTTCTAGTCTCGCTGGATATTAAAAGTAAGTTTGAAATATATCTACTATATAAGTCATTTCAATATTTCATATTATAATGCATACTATAATCTATATTACAACGCATTGAGCATGTGTAGACAAATATATTATAATTTATAACCTATCAAAAAATGTACACTACTATACAATACAAGCACTTGTAAAATAAGTATTCATTTTATTGGTTACTTGTTTATATATGGATGCAAATAATTAATAAAAATAATATAATATATAGAATAATTTACAGATGTTAAATGTTTATCTAAAATACACTTTACAAATAATTTTCGTGTAATTTCAAAAATGTTCTGTTCAATATTTATCTAGTTAATGAGTATTAGTCTTGTCTACTAAAAGAATATTTTTTTAGTTTAAATCATTACCTATATAACAAGTAACTACTGATATTAATGTTAAAGTTTGGGATAAAATAAATTTGAATTATTATAAATTTAAATCTGTCTTGTAACTCAATATTTTGTTAATATATTGTTTTGATATTTTTACTTATTCTCTATGACACAAAGTTTTCACATATAAAAATCAAACAATAAAAGAATAATTGTTTTATTATACATACAAAATGTATAAATTACAATAACGTATTTTCTTTTGAATATTACTTTGACTATGGTAACTAATATAAAAAGATTATGATAAATAAATTTAAAACAGTAACTCATTAGATTATGATTTGTATTAATTAAAATAATATATAGGTTATAGGTAATATACCTATGTTATCTGAGATAACTCTTCTAAAAGCATTAAAAATCGTTGAATTGATCATTTCGTTGTATGTATTAAACCTAGTAAGCCTTTAGATTTTATGTGGAGCTATGAATGTATTTATTTTACGATGTGCGTTTTTTAATTTTATTCTTGTGGCTGGAGACAATTTTTAGTAGACACAATGCTTTAATGCTCAGTTTCAATAGAAGTTTTTGTTATGAAATTGGATGTAGTTAATACTTTCGAAAGATCAATAAACTTTATTCTCAGTATTTTTTATTATAATTGGAAAAAAAATACAAATATTTGTTGAAATTTTAATATTATAATTGAAATATTCGTAATTGTTAAAAAAAAAGTTACACCGCTGTCTTCACTAAGACCACCTTCTTGTTTTTTATTTTTACTATGGATTTATTTAACGTTATTAATTAATATTATACACCTAATAAATAGTAATATTGGCTGACACTTTGACAGATCGTCTTCGTTTTAAATGGTGTTTTGTATGCAATGATTTATTATTAAATTTAAATTTAATACATATAGTATAATGACTTAAACAGTTAAATTCAATGACGAAGTATACTCAACACATAAGCCATAAGTACTATATACAGCAGAAAGTAAATAGTTACCAGTTACCTACTTTTCCCATTTTTATTTTTATATATTCGATTTCAGCTTAAATAAACGAAAAAAAAATGTATTTCTGTACAATAATTAATGAAGTTTAATATTATAAGTTTATGCTGAAATGTGATTTTTAATTGATATTTTTAGTATTTTTACGAGGTCTTGAATAATTTTAAATCGGAATCTTATGCTTTATTATAATAGTGATTAAAAAAAAAAAAAAATCATTATCTATTATACTTCTAACCCAATTTTATCGGTAGTTTTCAAATTATTACATATAATATTATTAACGATGCTCCCTGTTATTTCGTTCTAAATTAGGTAGGTAGGTTCCTTGCTCAAATTTTCTCAAAGTATTTTCGCAACGTAATTGAAATATTATATTGGATTATCTATAATGATCGATTATTATTAGTATATCGGTTTTCGCCATTGATAAAAGCTTTTTAATTTTCATTTTTTTAAAGATTGAATTTTACAATTTATAATTTTTAAGTATTTTTGATAGACGCGTATCAATATGAAATCTCAAATAAGGAAGGGACTACACTTTTCTGTGTATAATTTCTCGATTTTTTTCTCATCTAGATTAGACTTGATGATAAAATATTACCGTACCTATATAAGTATATAATATAATATACGTTATTTATAACACATCCAAAATATGGAGCCCCTATTTTAGGTTAACCTAACCTATAAGTATAGCACCCTTAAATCCGCATCTGGTGTTTGATCAATATTGCAAATATATTTATTCTCTGCAGATAAATAATTTATTATGAGTGTTTATTTTTCTTATATTTTATTATAACTATTATAGTACAATAATAAAAATAATATATATTTTTATAATTTTGAAGTTAATTTTATGGAAAATAATCAACAATAATCATTTTTTTTTGTTTTCAAGCATTGCATTATTGAATTAAGAATCTTGATTCATGAATATAATTTATAAGTGGCATCTCCATATTATTATAATGTAATATGAAAATTATTGTTCTACGCACATATTATATAACTATCGCGGTTATTGTTATTGGTATCGGTTTCCGTCAACGGCATTAATATGAAATTAAGTCATCCCAAAAAACACGTTATGGTGTAGTTATACATATTTTATCATCCAATAAAAACAGAAGTCGTTGTTGTTTGGCACGTGTCCGGCCGGTGGTTGTCTTCCCGGGGGAGTTGACGGAACGCCGGAAACGTGTCGATGTGTCGTCGCCAATATCCGAAGTAAAAAAAATATATATGTATAGCGAAATCTTCTTATACTCACACATGCATACACGTCATCAATATAACATTAGTATCTGCAGTGTTATAATCGGAATCATCGTCACGTTCTAGAGAAGTATTAAATTATTCACAGAAGTTAATATGAAAAAACTCGGAAATCGATAGCACGCATAATACACACATATATGATACGTAATATTTGTCTTTCTCATACAGTTATACATATTCAATTACAATAAATATTATTTTACGTTATGCATTTAAATCATCAAACTTTATAAAATACATTTTAAATTCTGATGGGAGCGAAGGGGCGATAATGTTGATTTCACAATCCCCTATGGCCTATACGATATGTTTACTTCATGAGAACACTTTTTGACAATGTTGAAAAACCTGTAGTTAATTTATATAAAAGAAAAATAAATGAAGTTTTTCAAATTTGTCAATAATATTTAAAAATTTAAAATATGTTTTATAATTAATAAGTATAAAAGTAAACTATAAATAACAAAACTAATCATCGACTTTGATTAATTTCACAAATGGGTTTTAGCGACATAGTAAATTTATAATCATTTTAACATTAACGATAAATAAATAATCAAATTAATCTTTTAGTATTTACATATCCAATTAATGTATATTGTTTTGAAATCAATCAATTTTAAATTGTAGATACAATGTTTATAAGCTCTAATCATCGATTAATCATTAAGTTAAAAAGTAAAAGTTGATGGTATTTTGAACGAATCATATTTTCTCATTAGTTTTCGGAAAAGTTTTTCCAAGGAAATACCAGTCAGTGTGGTTTCAGTAAAATAATTTTGGGGTGAATTAGTATTGGTTAAAATTTATTATTTATAACTACGATAATATTCTCATAATTGTTAACCATAATCATTATTCATTACTTTCAAATACCTATATGAAGACATCCATACACCAGTAATTCAACTCTTTATCATAAAATAATAATTATTTTCTGTATTATGTATAATTTATGTAAATTATAACTATAGATAAGTCTCTAACCCTAAAAATTATCATGTATAGAACATTATGTAGTATAGTTTACAAAAAAATATAAAGCAGTACTTATTTTCGATAAAAAATTTCAATTTTAAGATTTTTCTACACATAGATAGATATATGGGTATTGTGCATAATATTAATTATACACTATACCATACTACTTTATGAATTATAGTTGCACATAGGTATGTAAAAGGCATCAGTTATTTTATTTTATGATACCTTTGACAAATTATTCTATAATTAAATTATAAGCAAATATATAACAATTATTATGTTATATTTAGATAATTCTTATAGTTACAATAATTATAACCAAACTACATACAATTAACTCACTGATTATAAAATAAATGTTCAGATTAACCATTTATTTTTCTTCTAGTTATATTGTAAATTATAGTAAATAGCAGTGCTAATATAACATGCTTAATTGTAAAACGCGTATTTATGTGTACATGAAGGTTTTTCGTCGATTCGAATAATAGCTAATATAGACGTCATTTATTTACAATTCCACACAAAAATAAAGCAATTCAATATTTCGAATTTGAATTGATATTTCATTGTTATTTTTATATTTAGATGGATTTTTTATCTTGTGGTATGTATTCAATGGCGGATTCGACGCTTCCAGATTCCGTGGACGGACACAGTACACTCGCGAAAAAAAGGTAAGTCCACTACGGCTTCTCATCAAAATAAAACCAATTTGCGTTGAGAAAAAAATTGAAAACCTCGTCATAAAAAAAAAAAAAACAATGATTTTCTAGCCGCGAAAAAAGTACAGTGACGGGAATGGCCACGTTGACTAGAGAAGAACGACGGAGAAGACGGCGAGCCACTCAAAAGTACAGAATGGCTCATGCTACACGCGAGCGAGTTAGAGTCGAAGCGTTCAACGTGGCATTCGGAGAATTGCGAAAACTTTTGCCCACAATACCACCCGACAAGAAATTGTCAAAAATCGAAATATTAAGGCTCGCGATATGCTACATTATGTATTTAAATCAATTTTTGGAAACGTAAATTGTTAATGTTCGTGATCTTGGACGCCCGGCGGTGACCATCTTGGATTAGATTTACATAATATAAAATTATAAAATGGACACTAAATGATTTTAATCCCCGAGAATTGAATACAAAGTATTATAAATTTATAGTCAACAATGATTCAATAGTTATCAAAAATGTATCATTCTATATTATTACGGTGTTTGATTTGGCATTACATTGTTCATTAGAAATTTTCATTTTATAGAAGTATTTTCTATTATTATTATTATTATATTTTGTATATACTAATGCGATTGTGCTTAAACACAATTTTTTATAATAATATATATTATAATTTATTTATTTTTTATATATATATTATAATACATTTGTTTCATTTTTAAAATCTATTATGATCGAGTTTTTATTGTATATAAATATTATATATATATTTCTTTTAAACTTTTAATTTATAATAATTAATTCTTATGTAAAAGAAAGTTAAGCACGTAGTATGTATACCTATGCTACTTATATTCTAAACATTATCATTACAGTTTGTTAATAAATTGCAATCATAGACGAGTTCCGATCTTCTTGGCAATGGCCAGACCTATAAATTTAATTAAAAACTAATTTTTGGAATATTTTTTTTTTTTGCAATTCAGCGGAGATACTGACACTGGTTTTATACCTACAAAGATCCTTCAAAAAAAAAAAACAAAAAACAAAAAACAAAAAATCGTTGTTTTGGACAGATTTTCAAGATCGTTGAAGACGTCTATGATTGTAATAGATTGAAGATCTCACTCTACTCACACAGGTATAGTATATACATTATGTACTATATGTATAGTGTATACTGTTTGTTACTATATATATTATGCTGCAGGACAGTGTAGGATATTACTTCATATTATTATTCATTATAATTACTTAAACGTAGTACTAATAATATAATATTATGTTTACGTCATACGCATAGGCTGAATAAGTGCAATACAAATATTAACGTTAATAATAAATAACTGTATTAATAAGTATACGGACTCAAAAGGTTATGACTTATGACTTATTAGTTCGTTATTGATAAAAATGATTGTATACAAACATTTATCTAATTTATATAATACTATATAGGGAATAAGAATTTTTATTATAAAATATTATATAATTTTCATTTCATGTAAAATATAAGACTTATAAATTATTATTATATACATAACACATAATTTAGTTAATATGTGTAAAATAATAATACTATTACGTGTTTAAAAGCTTTATATATTATATAAATATTTAATATTTAATTAATTAATACCATTATTTAGAAACAATACTATTGAGATATTATATTGTAATAAATAAAAATAAACATATGATATCAAAAAATCGCAATAACTATCAAAAAATGAAACTATAACATTACATACTAAACAAATATTTACCTAAAAAATGATAAAAACTCTATGAGTAATAAAAAATCATTTTACATTTTTTTTCGTAGGTATATTCGGTAAGATTGGAGATTATTGGTGATCTGATGATGATATTGACACCATAATAATCCGTGTATATTGGGGGTTCTTTCTTGGATATTAAGAAACTGCGAGAGATTTAACATATTCCTCTCTGTCTTTCTATAATAACTAAGAAATTTCGATGCTGTGTTTGATTTGATTTAATTTTACGGAGTAGGATGTCAATATTTCTGATGTTAAATCTTATAGTTAACACTTAAAACTATTTATTATTAGGATTTTGTATGTCCTTGAAAAATGCTTTACACAATTTTCTTATTACTTAATATTATTTCCCTGCAGTATTTTGCTTAAACAGTTTATTCCTTTATTCATTTATATAAATGGAATTGTCAAGTTGTATTACGTTTTTATCAAAGGATAAACAATGTAATAATGGTAAAAAAATAAAAAAAGAATATATGTATATAGTCCAACGAGCCCCAACCAGTACAAGTCCATCTTATTTGTTTCGATAAAACGTTCGGCAATAGAGTCATATCATATAATAATATACACTCGTATATTGGATAAATAAAGTTGAATTGCGAGGGGCAGTAAGTTGTGATCGCCGGACCGTCAAATGCAATCGGTTTCGGTTGATCAGTTACTTGCATATACGAGTAAAACGATCATAGTCTATATAATACGTATACTTAATGTGTATAAAATACGATTCGATGTTCTTCTTTGCTTATTATATTATATAAACGTATATTGTGTGATGTAACATTTAATGTAACCTACTCACTATTTCAAATACTGTTGACGTTTTTAAAAATATTTATTTATATAATTTAAACCTGAAAACATCATTTTTCTAAAAAAAATATACTTCTAATTATGTTTTTTATTATTATCGTTTTTTAATAATTTTTTTTAAGTTCAATGAGTACACTTAATTTCGTATTCTAAAGCGGAATATTTTTTTGGAGTATTCTGATGAATAAAATATTGTTTAAACACGTTTAGTAAATGTTTTTTTTTCAAATAATGAGTGTTTACATTTAATGAATCACTCGCTGTACTGCAGATTGGCAACGGGTTACATTGCTTACGTAGTATATATTTATATATGTATATAATATGTATACCGTATAATAGTAAATACATATAAGTACACAATTAGCGAACACGCTTTTATGAGTTATATAAATATTCTTATATACATTATAGGAGGTACCTTCGGACTTTGTCGAATCACAATTTGTTTTTATTATCAGTAAACGCAATATACGTCTACAATCATTATTATTATTATTATTGATATTATAAATGCTAGTCGGCGCAACGGTCCCGTCTGTGGGTTCGAGCTCGGGCTTCACGGGTAATGGAATTCGGTCGTCGCGCACCTGCGGCCGATTTTGCCGGGTCCGCAGCTGCACCCGCACCCCACCGATCCTGTATTTTAAAGTTCTCGCCGGATCGATGGTTTACGAATGTGTGCAGACGCGGCCGTGAAAAGTTTATCTATTATTTAATATAATGTCAGCGCACTGTCTCTCTCTCTCTTTGCAGATCTCCACGTAACAGTGTAACACTGACAATTTTCGTTCGACAGTACCTGCAATCTATTGCATTGTTATAGCTTTAATAGTATTAAAACGAATGACAATCAAACTTAAAAACATCCGTGTTTGTACATTGGCTTTCTTTAGCATACCTATTTTAATTTCCGTACGAGTTATGTGTAGGTATATCATTTTAAAATTCTCGTACATCACGTACAACCTAACCATTATCATACCTAATCTATAGCTGTAAATTCGTTTTTGATTCTAAACCTTGTATCATGTCTAACGTAATACGTTTACAGAAAACTGATAGGTTTTTAATTTCCTGGTTAGAATACCGATGACTGGTCTACATTTCCCTCAGCACCTCCTTGGCTATGCCACTGAAAATGTATTTAGTTTTACATAATATAATAAATATTTTGTATACCTTTTAGGCGTTTCATATTAAATAAAACGACAACAATCAATTGCGACCGAAAATCCAAGAACTATATTAAAATACGAACCGGCAATGATGCAGTAAAATAAAATGTTCCCGTTTTCGAGCGTTCGGCGATAACTAAATTAACTATATAATATATTATATTAGCTGCAGTGTGAACGATAGGGTGAATGCGTATAGAAAACGAATGGTCCTGTGCGCGAAATACAAGTGTGAACAACCGCGAGGGGCCCTGTGCGAAAGCGATCGAATCCCCGAGGAGGACATTGCACGTACACAGCTCGTACAGAGTATATACCGTCTACAATACGCGTATATATAGGTAGGTGTACGTATTATTACATTATATAATATTATATCTATATGCAGTTACCCACCAGTTCTGCAAGCGTGTAGTTATTACACGGATCGGCGGGCCTTTTACCGAATTGGATTAGAAAAACGGATCCGGCTTGTATTTCAGTGATTCGATTACAGTACAAGTCTACTTCTGCAAATAGTATTGTACTGGGTCGTGTGTACATGAAATAGTTACTTACGGTCACGGGAATCGTCTCGCAAGTACGCAGTCGTTCGTATGATGGGTAATATTATACATTACACATTAGTATACATTATAATATATTATATGTGAGCAGGGTGCTGCAATCCCAGTCAACCGACCGTATTATGTTGTAATAGGTATATAGGGTGCTGATTGCTGGGTGTAGCGTGTATGTATCTTATCTTAGTAGTTGAGTGTTTTTAATGGTTATATTATTATACGAATATGAATCGAAGGTTAGGCAAAATGGAATTTCAAATTTTCAAATTTTTTTTTTTTTTTAATACGTGTTTCTTTATTTTTTAGATGTATTTTTTTTTTTTTAATAATAATTCAAAATTTAACAATTATACCGATAGAAAATTTAACTTTTTTTAAAACGTATTGTAGGTATAAGTTACATTTTTTCTGAAAATGTTAAGAAACATCAATTTTTGTTTAATATTTTATTAATTACTATTAAATTATAAGTTAAGTAAATTAATCTATCATTAGTAATTAGTGTAATAAAAACAATAGGATTACCTACATCTATTTTAATTGAACTGAATAATTATTTTAACTCTTTTTTATAACAACTCAAACGAGATTATTGAGTACCTACAGGTATTTGTGACAGTGTGATATATACCACACACTACCACTGGAACTGACTGCATTACTTCAGAGTTCAGTCTTTCATATCCGGTCGTATAGGCATAAATTGTATCATGTATGTCATTTAGAATCAAAACTAGTTAAACGGAGAAAATAATTATTAATACATTTCACAAAAGTAAATAGAGAAGGTTTACAATTATTAAATTATTATAGCAGTTAACTAAGCCATGTGACGGAATCAATAAACTATATGTCAGTGCCTACTAGGTAACCGATGAACAGAATATAGGAGTTAAATAATACACAAAATGTAATCAATATTTTAGGTTAGGTTAGTTAGGTTAATAATTCTTAATAATGTTCATAAAATTATAACTTATTATTTTTAATTTTTAAGAACACCTTTTTAATTTTTGCGACCTAAATAAAATCGACTGTTAATAGTATTATATTAGAATTTTTTTCAAGTAAAAAAATGTTTTGCACTTGAACTATTTAATTTAAATTTAAAAATATCATAAATAAACATGTTAATCAACTATCAATTCATTAGATACAAATCTATAATATTTTAAAACTATTTTTTAAAAATTTAAAAGAAACTAAATTTTATTTCAAATTAAACTTAGCTAAACAGTTGAAAGAATAGAATACATCAGTTACCGGGTTCTTTTACTGTTCCTAGTCTCCTGGTTTTCAGGTTTTAACAGTCCATAATCACGTCGAGTTTGGTTGAGCTATATTTGGGTCCATCGAAATCATCGATGCGGATGACTTCTTGATCTCGGTTTCAGACATCACTTTAGCAATATTTAGTATCGAATACTTAATAAAGTCTTGTCAGTATACCAATAGAACCATAGATTGCCAGTTACCACATTTTATAGTCCAGCCTGTTAGGATTTTTTTTAGGTTAGAACAGCCTGCAATTAACTATAGTATTATATTTAAGTTGGTGGGGGCAATGTCACCACCAATTTTTGGTCGTGGGGGCAGTTTCCCACATTCGCCCCCGCCAAGTTACGTCTATGTTTATTATGCTACTATAGTAATGATAAAAAATTAAATAAATAAGAAACGCAAAATCCTAGAATGCGTTATAGGTATTGGATTATTATTGTTTTCGTTATCGGCTTGTTTATATTAAATACATTAAACGTATAGGGTATAAATTATAGAAATACATAGAACATATTATAGCAAGCAGTACCTATACGATCAGTATGACTATAACATCGATATCGACCATTTCAAAATTTAAGATTTAGTGTTTTGCTTTGAAACCTCTTGTATGAAGTATGCACCGATCAATTCAGTAGACGTAGAGTTCGTTTTTATGAATAAAAATATTCTGTCGAACAATAGAGTCAGTTTCGTTACTGCAAATCAAAGGAAATACATGGTATGTAGTTAATCATTTTTTAAATTTAAATTGATTATTCAAAGTTTTTTATTCATTTTTTTAACTACCTACACAGTTCGTGTTAATTTTTAGTCATGTTTTTTTTTGCTTTTTTTAAAATAAATATACTTCTTTTTTGCTCTTTAAAACAATCGTGTGCTTATTTTGCTTTAAAATTCGAGCCCTAATTGTAACTAATAATATTAATATGAATTCTGAAATTTTAATTTGTTTATTATGCATACAAATAACTAAAATAACTCAACACTTAATGTCACAAGTGGGTATCGTTCTGCTGTACGGTAGCCGGTAGGTGTCGAGTGGGCCATTGTAAATTATAATTATTGATGTGTTATATTTAAATTAAATGATACATATCGATTGTATTGGAATAAACGTTTTTGTGTGGAAAAAGTTTATTAGCCTATATCACTAAGTATATGTCATGTTATATTTTAAATTCTGAGCGGAGCGAGGAATGTATATTGGTTTTACAACGATGTTTATTTCTTTTTTATTCTGTAAACACTTTTTCTTCCCCTAAACTTGCTCAAAAGTACAAGTGTAGCATATTTTCTGAAAGGTAATGTTTTTGAGCTGGTACTTTAAAGAGATCATTTTTCGATTTTCGAAATGATACTCGAAATAAAAGAGGTTAAAGGAGAAAAAATGTATAACTTCACGATTATGTAGTATAAAATAATTACGGCTTTGTTTATCACCATAGAAACGAATAAATTAAATAAAAAAGATCCTCTCGTCCGCTCAGAATCGTTTTTTTATCGAATGCAATCATATTGCATTCAAATCGAATACCTACAGTAAAATTACATTATCCTGTCCGAGAATCGAAGGGACGATGGACAAACATACATCACCGAAATGCGCTGACCTACTTTTTAATATTACTATTAAGTAAAATAATTTATTTTATTAGGTATTAGTATTTAGTAATACGGTAAGTTGAAATAATATTTATCGAAAAAATTGCTCTTGAAAATATCATTGTGTATTTTAATACAATAATTACACCTAAGTAAAAGAATTATGTTCCCATGAATAATGCTTTTAAACTGTAACAAAATAATAAATACCTATCGTTATTCATTGTCTAATATGTAATTTCGTCCAAATTTCAAATGTTTACAAATAGATTATGTCTATACCTAAGTATTATATATATATTTTTATAAATCTATAAAAATAACTTCCTTATGTAGAATCTTGTATGACATTTTTAAATCTTTAATTTTTCCCCAGCGAATAATTTTTTATCGACATTATTTATTAAAAACTAAAAAAAAAAAATTAAAAATTTCAAAGACCTATAAATAACACAGAAATAATTGAAATATTTTGAAAATTTTACCATATTAGAAAATAAATAGGTATGAATATTTAATAAAATTATCAATATTATTTCTATTAATATTATATAATTAACTAATTCAATAACTAATAATAAATTTACTAAAAAATATTGTGCTTATTAGTTATAAACAATATTATGTGTTTGAATTCGTGGCTTACTTTGTGCTGACTGAACCACATTATTCGGTATTTCACATTACTAGTAACATATATAAATAAAAAGTAGACATATACAAAAAAAAACACATTATCGTAAAATCAATACATTTAATATTTATCGCTCTGCTCTGCAGTATACCTATCTAAATTGTCTGGTTCTAATACAGTAAAACTTCCATAAAACGAAATTTTCTGTTTTACGAATTATTTTTGAGAACCATGACCTTCATTTTTAATCATGCGTTTAATCTAGTCAACGAATTTCTGAAATTCCTCTATAATA
This sequence comes from Aphis gossypii, assembly GCF_020184175.1. Taxonomy (NCBI): domain Eukaryota; kingdom Metazoa; phylum Arthropoda; class Insecta; order Hemiptera; family Aphididae; genus Aphis; species Aphis gossypii. The sequence continues at coordinate 3,531,076 of NC_065531.1, forward strand.
CGAATTTTTTTGTTCCCCATGAAACTTCGTTGTATCTTGTATGGAAGTTTTACTATATAATCTTGATCCTGGACATCATATTGAAATGATGACTTTAGCGATAATTGCATTTAGTTGGCAATGAATCGATGATGACATGTTATATAGATATCATATTATACGATAATAATAAGAGGAACTAATAATACTTATAAGGAATATAGACTTGAAAATTACTTTTTAATATGACCGCCTTCAATTTTACTTGGATATACTAAACAATATTAAACACATAATTTTACATGACATATTATTATATAATATCATAATAATTAATATATTTATTATTATAATATATGAATGTATCATCGACCAGACCACCGTCCGCCATAACACTACAGGTCTGCAGCACTGGGTACGTGGTGGCACGATCACTCATTCATAAAGTAATATACTAACTATTTACACTATAATAGCCTTTATAGTTTATATTATTATTAACGTGTATCTACCTACGTCATACTATTATTATTTATGATTATGCATATACGATCAACCATAATACGAAAGTATGATAGAATTAATCATTTGTTCGATGAAAAAATTACGTTGCGGAGGGGGTGAAGAGCAAGTAATAACAAATTTTCCCCGAATGCAGCGCCGGCGTCTCCCCCACTGGCTCGGAAAATTTCTCGAGCAGTCCGTCACTCCGTCGTCCAGAGTAATTACATTTTATTGCGACGCCGGGTGCTTCGATCGTACTTCGTTGTACATAACTATAATAATATGATATGCGCACGTCCGAAAATTTATACATTATAATATGTATATACGTTTTAATGTTTTTTTCGCGACATCAAACGGGAATTTTTATAAAAAATCTTAACGATTGTTGCCTTTAGTTTGTAATCGGATTTAAGAGTATACACGCCGAAATTGTGAAACCTCAACATCATATTATTTTAATCAATTGATCACCTTTAAACTTTCCGTCTTATCCAAACTACGTCTATCAAGTAAAACGAGACTACAGTATAGAATGATGCGCGCAAACGATTAGTTGTTAATGTTTTCAAGTCATCGTCTCGGTATTATGGTTTACGCATATAATTTGATATATTATATTGAAGACATTGAAGGTCCGTCACACTGACATTTTTAACAACGGATCATCGTGCAAGCCGTAGTTGCGCGCATTTGTTCGAAAAAAATCAAATTTGTTTTAATTATTTTTATACCTCACCTAATACCGATAGTTTCTTCAGTTTTCAGCAATATACGATAGGACAGTTGCCCGTGAGGCTTGTGGATTGGAGATTTGGAATGTTTTTTAAGTAAGTCGGAAAACCGATCGCGTTCAAGACTTCGAGTTTTTCGATCTTCGAAAACCAAGACGACGGCAGTGTGACCATTTGTTCGGCACTCGAACTCGTTTCGGTCCGTCGGCAGCGTTGACCGTGGCCCGCAGCGTGCGTCCGTCAACGATAATATTATTATTGTACACTGTTTTCGTGGTGTGCGCGCGCGCGCTCAAGTGTGTATATTGTGTTTACCATACGTCGTCATTATCAACGCGTATCGCCCGATTATCATTTCATTACCAATAATAATAATAACAATATAAAAAGTAGTGTTAAATATTAATAATAGTGTTGTTGATTTTGCGTACGCCAACGCTGGTTTAATGTAACTTTGAAAATCTCTCCGTTCTGTTTTTTTTTCTGGTTTTTCAATCGAAAAACTAGCACGCGCGGAACTGGTTTCACGACAACAACCGCCGACTACTACGACGACGACGACGTATAATAATTGTATCGCGAGCTCGCGAAAACGAATTCCGCGACGTACGCTGTTTGTGAAATTTCCGTTCGTCACTGTTATGACGGATCGTCGTCTGACGACATCCCGATCCTCCCAAATCCGTTCCGGTCGTCCGTGTTAACCCGGGAATAGCGGTGGTAAGCATCTGTGAAATTTATGCGTGTTCCTAGTATTCGTGTCATCATCCTTCACTGCTCTCAACGGTCAATTTCTGGCCCCCAGAGCTCGGCCACTTAAAGTTTAGTTGTTCGATCGTTTCATATTACACACGTCTTCGAGTGCTTGCGTTATCCTTAGGCAGATAAAACGTGTAATTATGATTTTCTCAGTACACCCACCAGATGATTTTATTATAGACCATATTGTGTCAGTGTAGGTGTGTGTATGAATGCGCGTGTTTGTGTGTGTGTGTTTTTTTTAAATGTGGGTGTGTGATGATTCATACTTGCTGCAATATGAACCAATCCTAATGTTGCAATAACAAAATATAACAGTTTTTACTTACTGTTACATTTATTAATTGCTGTTCCATAATTATGTGTGTTCAGGTCAAACAGTCATTAATTGCAATAAATCAATGTCTTGTCACGGATAGATCGGATCAAATGGTCGTTAGCCAATCGTTCAATAAACACTGGAGAAATGGATCACGGGTATCAAAATACTGGCAGAACCCATGTAAGTCATTATGTCTTGGACTTTGTCACTCATCATTGAACCATAATAATATCATGTTACTGATATCACTGATAAATCATCATTGGTAAATTTTAGTTTGGAACAACTCCTCAACAATTGGTTACACACTCGTTTTGCGACAGAGCTTCACCAGTGTCACCTGTCACAAACTTTGGAAGTTACTCTTCATTTGTACAACACATAAAAGATGACACCAATATGAATTCTTTACAACGAAAAGCACAAGTTAAATTAAATGCTATGCCGTAAGTACAAACTACTATATATATATATATATATCTATATTATAATAATATATAACTTAATTCTATTTTCAATGATAATCATAGTCTGTTGTCTGTGTGAAATATTTAAGTAAATAAAAAATAATTTAAATACATTTTTATCTGATTAAATTTCACAAAATATAAAATTTTAAAATAAAATACCAATATTTACTTTTGATAACATTGAATATTTGGGTAATTTATTTTTAAGTTAAATAATATAGGTATGGGTTTAGTAAAATTAATTTCTGTTACTTTTATAATGTTAGATGGTTTCATGGAAAAATATCAAGAGAGATGGCTGAAGAATTGTTAACACCAAAAGAAAATGGCCTATTTCTGGTTAGAGAGTCTACTAATTATCCAGGAGATTATACACTTTGTGTTTGTTATGTTGGCAAGGTGGAACATTATAGAGTAAAGTATAAAGATAATCAACTAACAATTGATGATGAAGAATTTTTTGAAAATCTATCACAATTAGTTGAAGTAAGTAATTTTTAAACCTATTTCTTGAATTTTTTTACATTTAATATTTTTCATCCATCTTCATTTGCGTAGGGTAAATAATAAATATTCATCCTTGACAAACTTGAAATGTACATATAAAACTAAACTTAATATTATTGTGTATGACTTTAAGCATCTTTTAATAACATATAAGCATATATTTGAAGTTATTAATTATTATTTTTTCTTATATATATTTTGGAATAAAAAAAAAATGGGTAAATTTTTATCCTACACAAATGTGTCATCTTAAATCATGTAATTTGTGACAGGTTAATTATACTTTTATTTTTTCTAAACATAATAGTGTATGATGATTTATATTTTAGCACTATCAAAAAGATGCCGATGGACTATGTACACAATTAACCAAGAGTTTACCAAAAAAGGGTAAACAAGAATTTTGTATAGATACCAAATCATTTATTGATGCTGGATGGGTTATACAAGAGCAGGAATTGCAGGTTTGATACAATAAAATCTATTTATTTGATAACTTATAAAATTAAATTTGTTTTTATTTTCTAGTTAAATGAAACAATCGGCAAAGGAGAATTTGGTGATGTATTATTGGGAGTATATAGAGGAGAAAAAGTAGCTGTGAAAATGTTAAAAGACTCTAGTGTAGAAGCTCAAAAATTCCTAACAGAAGCTTTACTTATGACGTAAATAAAGTTATTCTTACTTATTTAATTTTAATCTTTATATACATTAATATTTATCAAGAAATACTTTTAAATTAATGTGTTTGTTTATCAGATCTTTGAGGCATGAAAATTTGGTTGAACTTCTTGGACTTGTATTAAATGAAAAACATTTATTACTAGTTACTGAATATATGGGTAAAGGAAGTCTAGTTGAATATTTACGCTCAAGAGGAAGACTCCATGTCACCAAAAAGGATCAAATTAATTTTGCCGTGTAAGTTATTATATTATATTCTTAAATTATATACCAATTTGTTATTTAGATAATAATTGCATCATAAAAAATAAAATAAAAATATTTTAGTGACACATGCAGTGGTATGGAGTACTTAGAGTTTAGAAAAGTAGTGCATAGAGATTTAGCAGCTAGGAATGTTTTAATATCAGAAGCTGGAGTAGCTAAAGTAGCAGATTTTGGATTGGCACGTGAAGAAAATTATATTGTGGATGCTGGGAAATTGCCTATCAAGTGGACTGCCCCTGAAGCACTTAGACAAGGGGTAATTTTAAATAGTTAATATTTATGTTAATTAATAATGGATTATTTAATAAATTACTTCAGGTGTTCTCAAATAAATCAGATATGTGGAGTTTTGGTGTTCTGTTATGGGAAATTTATTCTTTTGGTCGAGTCCCTTACTCCAGAATAGTATGTTTAACTATATTGTATCTTGCTTGTTTGTTAAATAATATTAATAATTAACATTTTTATGTTTACTAGCCATTAGTTGATGTAGTTAAGCATGTAGAAAAAGGTTATCGTATGGAAGCTCCCGAGTGTTGCCCTCCAGAAATATATGAAATCATGAGACAAGTAAACATAATTTTTGATGCCATTAATATTAAAATGTTATTAATTGTTTATTTTTATACAGGCATGGGATTTATTACCTGATCGAAGACCAACATTCAAAGATGTTAAGACCAAACTAGCACAGTTAAAAGTTGTAACTATTAACTAAGAATTACATTAACTAATGTAAAATAATATATCTGTGCACTAACCTTGTTAATATCTGTATAGTATCAAATTTAAATTATATTTTACGAGCTAGTCTTTATTTTATCAACCTTCAGTATTTTTTATTCTTTAGTATTTTTTTTGTTATTATTACTATTATTATTGCATACTATTTAATGTTTATATACAATAAATGCATTTAGTATTGGTTGAGGTAGATTTTCAAACTTTTAACAGAGTTACATAACTACTTCAATTATGATATTGAATAATGTTGGGTATTTCATATTAAACATAAATGTTTTATAACATTATGATCACTTTATATTTATTTATTCTATATGGAATCAAAATCATTTAATCTATAAAATTTGGAATCTTACTATTAAAAATATATAAATTGAATTAATACACTTATAATAAATTAATATGGGATATTTATATCATAACAATTTTGTAGGTATTAACATTTTAATATATATTTATATATATACATATATATGTGTGTATACTGATATTCTGTTAAGTACATTAATTATAAAATATTGCAATTAAGTTTTTATAACACTTTATTTCTATGTATCTCATATCTGGTATATACATGTGATAATTTATTACATCAGGAATTAATACTGAATGTATACACTATTTTTAAAAACTTTGTTCATTAAGTTAATTTATTTATTGTGTTCTAATTAACGTTTAAGTATCTTAAAATGATTAATCAATTTTTGACCAATACTAAGCATTTTAGTATTAAATTAATTTTGATTGTATTTCTAGCTTGATGTTTTTCTGTGTTAGTTTTTTTCAATTCTATTATTGTACAATATTTTAAAATAAGATTTTGTAAAAAAAAAAAAAACATCAAATTCTTATTACAATAAAATGATTAACTTTAATACTCAAAAGAAAAATGTAACTTAAAAGTTACATTTTATTTATATATAATGTAACTTATTATTTTTCTAGTAGACAATTGTAAAATTATTATTTATTTGTCATTGAACGACTTGACTGTTATAAATGTATTTATAGCAATTGTAATTTATATTAGAAATTGGTTTCAATTCTTATCAATTAATGCTTTCTTTAATATTTAATAGATAAATTTACATAGTTTTTAATTTGCTTCTTATTTTTGAATTTTTAACCAAGAATATGATAAAATATATTATTGGTACTCTTCTCAAAACACCAAATTTAAAAATAATCATTCCAATCGTTTACTATTAAATAATAATATTGACTGATTAAAATATTATGTTACTATAAAACACTAATGTTGTTGGAAGCCTTCACCATGTTCTTAAATGTACACTCATTACTGCTGGAAAAGTATATTTCTATTAAATGTTAAACAACTATTTTATTTTATCAAGTCATTTTTAATATTTAATTACAAACACGAAATTATGATATCACTAATTAATTTATTGTATTAGAATAAGAAATAATAATCAATTATTCTATCTATGTGTATTAGTTAATTTTTTTTTTTTATATAATTTATGCAAAATCTCTTGCATGAGATTTTTTTAAGATAAATTGCCTTTATTGACTACATACTTGGAATTGGACGTATGGTAACTTTTAATAATTGATTTATTTTAGGTGAATGTTTTATATACAAAACTATGTAAATATTACTGTATTTTACTGGTGTATTTGTTTGTTTGTTTGTTTTTTTCTTGGGTTACCAAAAAATTTGGTTTATATACTCATATGTTAATAAGTTTTTAATGATAATTTTTATCTAAACAAAACATTTTTTTTTTGCTATACTATAATATATTTTTTTTAATCTCAAATAAATTGGTATTCTCTCAATCAATAAATATTATGCCTAATTTTTAATTTACAAAATGTGTTGTGTACAGTTGTATGTCTACTTATTTAGTTTTGTTGTATTATACTTACATATTTTACAATTGGGAGTACTGACCACTGACCATTCTATGGTTGCTTGCCAATGTAATTAAATTAACTTTTTGTGCGCTTAACATGCAAATCATTCACATTCTACGGTTTTATTGTAACTATTTAAAAATTACATTTGATTATAGTTTCCAGCAGACTTTTGAATTTGAATAGGTTGAATATTATTGTACAAAATCTAAAACAGTCATTATTTGTGTTTGTTGCATCCTTATGTTACGAAATTGTTCTTGGTTGGAAATTAAGTCGACAGTTAGTCGACTTATCCCCCCCCCCAAATCGTGATAATCACTGTTTTGGTTTTTATAAAATCAATTATATTGAACCTATTCAAATTTAAAGCCGTATACTCGATCGTCTGTCCTATTTCATTTTCTCTGTCAAATTACTTTCTTAACTTACCAATTATGCATCTCATGTACAAATAAAGAAATATTTTATTTATCATATTTATTTCGTAGGTAGGTACATATTATGTAAAACCGTGTTCAATCTCCATCGCAAATTTCACCCTCGAGGTTTCTCTACATTGCGTACATTACTTTATTAGCTATGAAGGAGTTATGTCATGTTACAAGTAAGTATTTTATCAGTTTTTAAAACACCAGTGTATCATTCTCATTATTCATTCTATGTTATTATAAAGTTAGTGGGTTGCTAAACACCTATTTGAGCCGCGTTTAAAATGGAATTTTGCCTTTTGTTTAATACGTTTTAATCCCGTTGTAGGTATAGTTTATTAAATGTGAGCGAAAGAAAAAATTTGTAACTATTTACACAATACAAATACAAAACAGTATATTTTTTTGGTTTTAGTACAATCTTTTATACACATTGTATATTGATACCTTTATCCTATTAGTTAGAGCAGCGGTTCCCAAACTTTTTTAGTTTACGCCACCCTAAAAATAAAAAAATGAATTGCGCTTCCCATGAATAAATAAATAACAAATTTATAGTATTTAAATATACAAATATTTTCATTGTTATGACAAAATAACACGGTTCACAGTCTGGGAACAGCTGATTTAAAAAATTTATAATAATTTTATTGTAAATAAAACTGTTTAAATTTGAATTTATAATGTTACAGAGAGGGGTGTTAAAAACAGAAAATGGGATTTTCCGAGGGTAAAGTGATGATATATTAACATTGGTAGTAGTCTTGAAAAGTCATGCAAATTGCATACTAATATTCAGTGGGTTAATTATTTGCATAGTAGGTATTTTAAAAAAAAAAAGTTTATTGGTGAGTATTGCAGTATAAATGTGTAATGTATCACGTCTCCCTTTCAGTCCGACTATACGAAACCAACTTCTCTAAGTCCACTTCTCTCTAATGTCCAGATGACCAGATGTTACAGCGATTAAGAAAATACCTAAAACCTACTCCAAACAGCCCATACATAATTATTGACAATGTTTTTTTTTTGTTTTTAAGACTAAGATGTTATGTAGAATATTACTAATATTATTAGATAGGTATAATTTTAAAATGCTCACCACTCGCTTTATAATGTAAACATTGATAAAAGTTCACTACTGATATCATTGATTTTGTTATATATTTTGTCTATTTTATTATTTTTACCTTTAAAATTTATCTCGAAATGTCTATTATTATATTTTACACTTATACTTTAGTGATATACTTACATGACTAACGAATAGCGATACAAAATCGAATCTACTGAACATATAGTTATGCCTTTTTGTACACTTCATTAGACACAGACGTTACTCGCGATTAGTGATATCTTAACCATCGATATGAATACCTTTATAGATAGGTATAATACATAATTCATTATGATGATGACAGTTAATTTATTTATATAGCAGAATTCGTCATTGTATCATACGTTAATAATAATTATATGACATATTGTACAAGTTATTATAGGTACATAATAATATTATAAAGAAACGGTGCGTTATATTTAACTACGGTAACCAGTTCGCACATAAAAAAATCTTTGGTTTATTTCGGATTTTTCGTTTCTTCTGACTCGTAATTTTTTCGTGTTTACTTGTATTATTTATCTTCTCGTTTTCTCGGCTTCTCCGAACGCACCTCCTGAAATTCAATAATAGACCAACGATGAGCTCAAAAATTTCAGTATATATTACACATAGACATAATAGCATATAGGACGTTTATTTTATTGCAGAATAAACGATATTTCTTGAAAAATTTTGTAATGTGTAAATAACTTTTTAAAGAGCTTATCATTACTTATTATTAAATAAAATAGTCTTATCATAATATGAGACTCAGATAACTTTGATATAACCAATATTTATAGACATGAACCGAATTAATTTTGTTAATAGGTAAGTACCCATAATTATTTCAATCAGATTATTTTTTTGAAAGCCTAGAATTATAAACCATAAAAATAATTACCTAAGGCTATAGGTTAAGTAAATACCTATCACAAATTGTAGTATCAAAACCACGATCAGCTCTAACTCGGCCAATTTTCCCTACGTCTTACCTAACCGAAATTTATTTAAAACTTATATTAAAAATTTAAATTAGTAGGTAAGTACCTATATTGATTAGGTGTAACCGGTGTAGATACCTGGTACCTATTATGGCATTCGAATATTTTGTTTTCATTCGTATTAAAACGTATTCGAATTTTTAGGTAGGTACATTACTTTTGTTGATAATTAACTAATATAAATAGCATGAAAAATGAAACCACGGTTGTATAAAACATAGTAACTAAACGTAGAAAGTTGGAAAAACGCAAATCAGATTTTAATTATTATTATACTGTTTGTTGACCGTGTTACGTTTTACTTCTTTTTGTTTCATTTATGTCCTAAATTCATAAACCATGGTCATCGGCAATTTAAATTTTATAACGATTTTCCTACGGTTTTATTGAAAACATTTTATTGTATCTACCTATGTCTATGTGTCATAATTCATAATATATAAATGCAATGTTTATATATAGGTATTATATTATTTACCCGTTGGAGGTTCCGGTCTAATCGAATGGACACGCTTTACTATTACGCATTTGAATGCAGTACGTTCCTCGAGCACTAAAACACAACGAAAAACAATGTTTAAAATATATTAATACACTATTAAAGTAACGATTTATTGTCAATAATATTTAATATCGATTATTTTGAATAAAAAATAATAATAAATAAATAAAAATAAAAATAAAAATATAGATATTTAATACAATGAATCTGATTTTCACACAATTAAAAAAAGTCATTTTAATATGCATGTCGATTTCATCAATGCACAATAAAGATTCAAAAATCGTTTTTTATAAAAAAAAAATTTTTTAATATTATTTTATGATATAAAATTATGTAAAAAAAATATGTCCTAAAACTTAAATACTTTTGAATTTTAGTTTTTTCGAAAAAAATTAGTGTTTTTTTATTTAAATGGACTTGTTTTAAAAATAATATAATGTCTTACCGTGTTTTAAAGTATAATATTTTGTTTTAAATATTCATAATAATAATTTTAAATTGCACAAAATAATATTATTATTGTTCATTGTATTGTTTTTACTTTGTTAAAAAAAGTATTTGTTTTCGTGTTGTGGTAAATTTTCTATGTAATATAAATACCTATCTAAAATATTTATTACTAAACGGTAAATTAAATGCATTATTTTGTTTAGAAAAATCAAATTATATCATAAACTATAATAACATAATGCTTTCTGTAATTATTTAGGTATAATGAAGTATCAATTTTTATGAACACGACGTGAGCTTCGCATTATTATTATTCGGTCTAAATAATAAAGTAATGCATGGACTGCGATCCATGGACAGTCGGTGGCGTATTTAGGATTTTTCTGTAATGTGGAGTATGACGTATACATTAGAGTTTGCTAACTCGAGGTGATTCTATATCCTCACTCCACAAACTGACTTAAATTTTGAAAACTTCATAATCTGTTTAGCCTATACTCTTACCCATAAGAGATAGTTCGGTATCTTTATGATAATTTCATATGGTAAAATGTAGTAAAAATGTAGAATATCACATGATTATTTCTCGGAATCGACAATATTGGCCTATTGAAAATTTGCGGTCGTTCACACTCTCTGTCGAATGCCAATTTGTATACGGTCGGCGTGTAAAATGTTTCTGCAATTTACTATACGAACAAGCATTGATTTCGTGGAATAAAGAGATATCATCCACCGCACCCTAGACTTTCATAAATACGCCACTGATGTACCAGTCACAAACGGATCATCCTGAAGCGCTGCAGTAATATATGCATTCGATATAATATTACAGCAACTATACAGCTTCGTCAATCACAAAAGTATAAAACATACACAGTTTTCTGTACATATATTATTATAAGCGAGTGTTCATACTTGTCCGGAGTGTGGAATCCCATGGACACGGGCACGTCTTTGACAAAGGTCCTGGACAGCGGTTCACAGGTGGACGTACAGGGTATGCCTTGGTGGCGCTTACCCCGTTCCGAGACGGAAGCCGCGAAGAAACAAGCGCTCAGGAAGTGACTGCACCGGGCCCGGCCTGTACAATACACACGGACAACCGTCGTACATTAAAGACGCTGATCGCGATGACGACATAATAATATATGACATGATATAGCATTGTGTATATTATGTACCTATTTAGTTATATCGTCACACGTCATAATAAATGTATAGCTATTTATAAAGTGAAACATATTGTTGCAGCACTACAGCTGTATACATATATATTGGTGGGTATATACTATAATAGTCATTTGTATAAGCGCACAATTTAACGACATTTATGTATGCCACTCAAGAGGACGCTACGACCACATATTATGAGTATATTACATGTTACCGGAGTCTTACAAATTGCAGTACGATAGAAAATTCGAATTCAGTAGTACCGATTTTGTATAGTAAGTTTTAGTCGTTTAAACGAATTATCCAATTATCAATTATCATTATTGTAATAATGTTGTCTATATTTATTCGTTTTTTACGATTTTTGAGCGATTTATGAGCATACACAAATCATTTACATTGACTTGTATATTATAGTATCTAAGTATGTATGTAAAAAGTTACAACTTACAAATTTTAAGTTATTTAAAAATTAAATAATATCGCGAAAAGTCTACGTCATGAAAACGCAGATAGTTCCCTTACCTTTGGTTAGCTCTGTAATAGTATTGTTAAGCTAACTACACAAAATTTGAACTGCTGAATACAAATTTAAAATTAGCACTGCTATATTTTTATTGTAAGATGACGGAGAAAACACAATATGTAATTATGTAAGTGTGGCGTCCGCTTTATACAAAATACAGATTGATACTTTTATCGCTGTATAGTCATTTTATCGATAATTTATGTATACGAGTAGATGCAAATGATTGGTTTTTGCATCAATCATAATATAAAATAGAATTATTATTTAAAAATGTTCAGTTTTTATAATTTAGAATTTTACGGAAAAAAAATAAGTAGATATCTACATCGAGAAAATGACTATATGCAAAGAAAAGAATCACCCTGTAATATCAAGCTCAACTAAAATACAGTAAAAGCCACCATTTAACCATATACTATATACTATATACTCATTATCGAATTTACATTTTACAAAATATAATGTGATAAATAATACACTAATAAAAACTCTACGTGATACGTATACAGTTGTACCGATGTATAGTATAATACTATATCATTATAGCACATAAAATTAATATAACATTATAATATAAATGATAAACTTACCCACTGCAAATCAGCCACCGTAAACTTTTACAAACAATATTAAAATACGATTTATTTGTTTTAGTATTCAAAATATTTTTACCTATCTATCAAAAAAAAAAAAAAAATAATAATAATAATGGTGTTGAATTGTATCTATAAATATTATGTTTAGGAGTATAATTCTGTGTACATTGATGTGAAGAGTTTCACAATTGGTAATTTTTTTATGTAATAAACTAGTGAACTTAACTAAAAATTAAAAAAAAATTTTTAAATCATGTGGTGGTCGGTCACAGCAGAGCAGCCTAGCAGCCACCCTCGATGAACAGAATAAGTACCTAATAATACTAACACATATAATATTTCCTTATATTATAATATATTATATTATATTAGTCCAAACTCCGAAGTGACCGAACATAGATCATATATTTTCCATATATTATGTTATAATAATTTATTTTGACGGCTTTTTTTTTATTTTTAAATAAGAGGCTGCAAATATTTCTAATATTATGTGCCTTATAAAATAATACTTAGGTAATACAAATGTAAGGGAATGTTTCACTAAATAGTATTATAAATTAATGTACAATGCACGCGCCAATAACTACAAAAAGCGTTTTTACGACCAAAATATTTTAAGCGAAATTGCCCAAAAAATAAAAAAATCTTTCAAAAATTTTTGGTTATACACACCGTCGGTCACTACTATACTTCGCCGTCCAACAGGTATCCGCAATCTACCTACCGCGAAAAAATAAAATATTCATGAGCCACTAAGTCCACAGTTATGTATGATATATTATAATATGATATTGTTGAATCATTAGCCGTCTACGTTAGTAATTTCGTTAATTTATAGCTTTTGCGTTGTAATAAAGTATGCAAATCTTATAATATAGCAACAAGGAAAACTTGCGTACAGAGAAAATCTTTATAACAGTTTTTGTTTTTTCAACAACTAATCGTTATACTTTTTGTAAGATATTTATCTATTATGTGAGCATTGTAAAAACTTGAAGATTATTTTATATGTCTATATATTTATATTAAAAAGTTTTTTTTACGTTTTTTGTTAATGTTTTTTTTTTTTTTTTAATTTAAAATAGTAAGATGGATCCTCGAAGAGAGTTCGAATGAACCAATCGTTAGTCGCCAGTGAGTAAGCAGTCTTATGAGTACATACATGGACAAATACGGTAAGACTCACAATAAATTGTACACTTATTTAGATGATAAAAAAATAAATAAATGTGATTTCAACTCTGCAAAATATTATGATTTAAGTACTTAAGGGTGCCGGCTATTTTTTCTTATTTTATTTGGAAAAGAATACAGGTCGTGTTGGATTTTAACAGTCTTTAAATAAACTTGAAATCATAATAATGTAATCTAAATACTTAAAAACGTGTTTAAGTTATTTATTATGATTTCTGAAAAAAGAGTTTTAAAAATCGGAGTCCAATACGATCTATATAATAGTATTGATTTTTCAAATGAAAATACGAATTAACAAAATCAGACATTTCCATGTGACATGACATTATTTCCCACGAGGTGAGTTTTTTTAACCTAACCAAACGCGTAGGCTTCCCAGGCACCCTTTTGATCATCTTTAAGCGCACATTATAATATCTTGTAATGATTGATAATTGATTTGATGAATCTTATCCACTGGCAAATGATAAAAATCGTTTTTAACACCGTTCGTAGTAAGTCTTGGTAACAAGTTGGCTGTATATAGTCGTCGTATATTACGTATAATATGAATATAGTATAGAAAAATGGTGACCCTACATCTTAGTTGTGCTAATGGATCGTTCCGCCAGACTGGCGACGAGCAATAATTATTACGGATATTTCTGGGCTCCTTGGCGCAGCTTGGTTGAAGGCGGCCACCGTTCACGCAAAAGTCGACGTGCCCAACTTGAGGAGCTTCACCGAGGAATCCCGCGTTTGTGTGTATCACCTGCACCATGGTCGCATCGTCCCTGGTTAACCGGAACTCGGCCGAACCGTATCTATCGACCAATGGTCTGGCCGGATCGAGACCTGTAACAGAATAACAACGCCAAAATTAAGTATACGTCTTTAATTTTATACTCCTAATCAGAACATTATTCTGATAATTATGAATAAAAAAATTAATTTCGATAAGTTAAAATGCCGTGATCTACGTCACAAAATATTATTTCACCATTGGGTTCAACTAACCAGTAATGTAGCTAGAAAAAATTTGAGGGGGGGGGCAAAATAATTTATTCATAAACATCGAAACCATAACCTAATTGGCTTGTCTTACACAGGTTTTAAAATTTACTTAATGGTTTAAAAACAGATCGTAGGGGTACCCATATCGTTAAATAATATAAAGTATCTACTTTAAAGTTCGTAAAAAATGTCTCTTATAACTTGCAGCTTGAAAAATTAATTTGATGATAATTCTACAATCATAATAATACTAGTAATATATTTTTTTTTTATTTTAAAAGCCACTAGTATAAACTATGATAGCTTGACAACTAGTAATATTATTGTTATGATTTAAATGGCATTTAAAGTTTATAGTACCAATCGTAAACATTGATCTATAAAATAAAGTAGTGTAGCTATCAGCTATGGCTGATTACTTATTCACTCTATATAATTATAGTAATTACACATAAATCGAAAAAATTTAAATATTATATATAGTATATATTATATACTTGTACAAGTTGTGCAATGTAAGAGTTCATATTATTTCAATATAGTATAGGCGCTGAAAGTATTAACATTATGGAATATTGTCTATAGTTAACTTATACCTATGCTTGTTTGGGTTTTCGTCATTTCGATTTTCTCTTATAGGATTTCATAGATGAACGGAAACAACGATTTATCAGTGTATTTCATACGTATATTGTAATTATCAGTAATCGTTGTAATAACTTACAACACATAAATAGTAGTTAATTTATTATTAAAATATTTTGTAAATAATGTACCTATAGTAGTAATAGTAGTATAGTGTATAGCAGGGGTCTTCAACCTTTTTTTGCAGCGGGACACGTATTATTTTTCAAAAATCTTTTTTTTTTTTGAAATAGAAAATATACATGCTAAACTTCAAATGTGATCGCGGGCCACATATTATGATAGGGCTGGCCGCGGGTTGAAGACCCCTGGTGTATAGTAATAACATATTTCAATATTTCTGCGGACTGTCCGACTGTGAGTCTATAAATTACAACTTGTAATAACATATCAATCATATTAGTGTAACGGAGAAAGGTATTAGGTTAGACAAACTATGAACTATGTATACGCTTGAAACTTAAATATTATATTATATCAATGTAAGAAAGTGTTAAGTGACGAAAGTAAGAAACGGAACTTAGCTCTCTTGTTTCTTCGTAATTATTTTAAAATTATTAATAACTGTCATTATAATATGAAGGTACCTATAACAGGTTTCCAAAATCAAATCTTAAATTGAAATTATATATTATAATACTGACGTTAAACGCAAATGTTCTGTATAATGTTGTGAATTTAATGATTTTGCATATCCACGTATTTCAATAGATTCAAATAAGTGATGTACAAATTTAACTCAAGACATTATAGGAACTATTCTATATAAAAAAAAAAAACAGTTTTATTTTACGTACATTTTTGACATTAAAAAATATTAATTATGTAATTGCAATTAGGTATGCAGTTAAATTTAAAGAGTAATCAGTTAATAAATATTGTTGGTATTATAATCATAATATTTTACTGGAGTTCGATAACCTTGAGATATCTTTTTTTTTATGAATTTTATCTATTTGTTTTTAGTAAAAATTGATCTTATCAGGAGTTTCGATAGCATTATAATTCGAATAAGTTGTTTTTACCGGCTTACATTGTTGCATATGCCTATGATAATCAGGGAAAGTCATGAACCTCGTTTGCGAATGAGTAAGAAGAGAAAATACTTACGAAAAGAATCTGTAAATAATTATTGATACTTAAATAAAACCAAACATATTTCTAGTTTGGTTGTATACTATATCGTGTGGGTCATTGGTAAAGGTAGGGCGGTGATGATCCGACGTAAAAAAAATAATAATATATAATTATATGCCTACATGACTACATTTAAACAAAGTGTATTTTTACCGGTAAAAAATGTCTATACGATATTACAATTATTACTTAAGAGATATTATTACCGTATCATTTTTCTTCGGCGTAATCTTATTGTTAATATTATTTGACACGAAAACAATACTCAATAATCTCGTAAATGTATATAATAGTTTATATAATTTATTGGCAAAGCATAAATTTGTATTTAAAATTTCGGTAAAAAAAAAATATAACATAATACGATATTTATAAGCACAGGTACATCATACATTTGTTTCGGCAGTGAAATTTATGGAGAATTTTTACATCCTATTTCCTAATCGAGCTTACAGAGTTAGATAATCTACGGCCCTATACATAGTTACCATCGTATGGCGCTGACGTGAACATAATAACAATGATTATAAAAAATATTAAATACTATAGTAAACGTCATTTTCATTATTTCACGTAGAATAAATGTACACTTAATAATTAAGCAAGTTAAGATAATTAATTTTTATTATAGCATTTAAAATTTTGAATAATTTCCACGTGTCTTTTAAGCATTATACCGGAAAAAAAGTCACAGACGGGTCAAAAAATCATATTTTCACGCGTGATATTCTTTCACATTATAGTCATTATATACCACGCGACGCTTGTGATGAAAATACCTACATACACGTAATTAAGGTCGATTACTGTTTTTTAGCCACGGGTTAAATACGTATTATATTATGTTCGTACTCTGAAATCGTTTAGTTTTGTTTTAGCACACCATATAATTTGATGTCATTATTTATTAATCAACGTTTCGCTGATATGTGAACAACTATATATTACATCAAGTGATCTGTGAACTTCATACACCAAAATAATGTTCGATTTCGAGAAATTATAGGGTTATATTTTAATGATGTCCTAGAAAAGTCGACCAATACAGACGTTAATTTTTATACTTTACAGACAAATCTTACAAATTATTGTATTGGTAAATAAATGTATGTATATTTTTCTAATAAGTAATCATAATTCAATATATTAATTATTAAATATTGTATTTTTGTAATTCAAAACAGGGCAATTTAAAATCTTCAAAATACTGTGAAAATGAGTAAATCATCAATTATTGTTTATAAGTTTTATAAATTTGTAGTTAATAACATACTTTTTTACTGGAAAATAAATCATATCACTTTAAAGTTTAAACTCAGTATTGTATACAATTATTACATTGGCTAATTTACTGAAAATGAGTTCGATAAAGTCTAATCGTGATTTCGTTCAAATAGTAATTATTATCTAATGCGACATTAAGTTTAATCAATAATACTTAATGGTTAGAATTAAGTGTATGTATATTTGTTAAACATAATGTGTAGTACACGAACCGGAATCAAATAAATACAACATGATATGGCCACGTGGGAGTGGGACGAATAGCTAAATTTTCTAATTTGAACTTTTTTTTTTACTTTAAACAGTGAAAAACATAATGGCATATAGACTCGTAAGGTTAGGTTGTTTGATTATTGTAAAATATTTTTTTTAGTGATGGTGGTCTAAAGCGAATTTAAAATAGAAATCGGGGCTAAATGCATTTTGGACCTGACTACATATTGGGCTATATTTATTGGACTTAACATCCTGAAACCATTATACTATATTACTTTTTGACACACGCTTTCTCCCGCTGTCTCTCTACTTCTATAATATGTCTCTCATACAAGATGACTTTTTTATATCTACCAAGTATTATAGTATTATCTACAATCTACATACATTATAATATATATATTTATATATTTATATATTATATACCTATATGGTTTAATGATAAGATAAAATCAATAGATATCTTACTAATATAACTCATACTATTAAAAAAGCAACATTCAGTAATCGGCCGAATTCAAGGAATACTCCAATTAGATGTATAGAAGTGATCACATACCAAATTATATATTTATACGATCACGATCATAGCCGAGCACGTATATAATGATCTGAAAAAAAGAAAATTAAAAACACATATCTTGTGTCTATCATGTGGCAAAAACGAAATGTTTTTATACTATATATGCATAATATAAACACAGTACAGTACGTGTATAATAACGAATACGACCGAGAGGAAACTGGAAAGTTAAGAAGAATGCCGCGCGCGATAGGTACCCACAAAAAACCCACTGCCGAATTCACGGTCATGGCCGATCTTTGTAGAAACGGAAATTACAAAAAAATCGTATGAATATTTTTAGTATAATTATACGATAATTGGCGATACACATCTTAAAAACTTTATTATTATGTGGTATTATATTAGATAGTAGGTCACGTCTTCTGCACACGTGACCCATTTATCATTATCCGGAAGAAAGAAAAACAGGTTTTACCAGAAATCTTCTTCGTCGAGACATTCGCGTTAGTACATTATATGGTATATTATACTGTATATACAGGGTGATTCGCCAAGTATGCTCACCCCCCATTTTTTTCAATGAATAATCAACTTATTCTAATTTTGATTTTTTTTTTTAATTTTTGTGTAAAAATCATAAGTTTAAATTATTAATACTTTTGTACTACTTATGGAGTATCCGTAAACTTCTGGTTTTTTTTCAAATGACAGTTTTTTTTTCTTTAAATTATTCAGTGGATAATTTTTTTTTTAATTTTTTGAAATACTTAATTAATAATTCTAACGAGTATTTTTAATTTATTAAAATATTTATGCTAAGAATAATATATTACTTAAAATGGATTTCACAAAACCCATTGGGTAAAATTACCTAATAAATAATTTACATTAGAAAAATAGGTTTTATTAATACTGCTAAAGTAGTAAAAAAATTCAAGAATTTTAAAGTATGATCTTTAAGTATATTTAAAAATTGTAAAAATCAGAATTTAATTTGAACAAAATTAATTATTTAATTAAAAAATGAGGTTGAGTAATGACTAATGAGCACGCTTGGTGAATCAATCACCTAGTAAATCACCCAGTTAATCACCTTTAACCTCGATGAGAACGATAGTCGTATTTTCATTTTTCAGACATCGCACTGCAGAGTTCGAATTTTAACCTAGGATAAGTAAGATTTATATATTTTTTTGTCGAGGCAAGAATGCAAAACAACACGTGGTTGAGAAAACACAGATTATATCAAAATTAAAAAAAAATCGTTCGTTTGGTGGAGATGTATTATATGAAATAATACATACTATTCTTTTGCTTGTCAATATACAATAACTGATGGTTGTAATAATTTCGAAACATGAATATACGTTATTTTATAGCTTTTTTTTGTTTCCGTTTAACAGTTGATGACTCGAATAACGATAACGTTTTCAAACAAGTCGTTGTTGCGAGTTAATGTATTTTATTTGAAAATCGACAAGAAAATAATGGAAGAGTAAAACGTTTCGGTTATGAATGTATAAAATATTATAATATAATAATAGATTGGTGTTCATTGCAGCTGATGTCTACAACAAACCATGATATATATATAATATTATATATGTTCAATAACCGTCGCCCAATTTACATAACTGTGAAACAACTTTACGTCGTTGGCATTGCAAAACTCAAAGCGATTTTCAGTGAAACTATTTTTAATATACATTACATATATTATGACATTATGTTGACATGTGGAAATTGTATATTTTTTTTCTATTAAAAATACCATATTTTAAATCGGATATATCGAAATAACTTAAAATAACTTTAAAGGCTGTTTATAAAAAAAACAGTGATCTACTATATACTATATACTTTTAGTATTATCAGTATGATATCTAGGTATCTCAATCGAGAGCTATAAAAAAAAAAATATTCTAATTTCTGTACACGATATAATAATATTTAGTGTAAAGCAGTTGTAGACTTTCGGCCACCCGTCGCTCCATGGCATGACCTTCTAAAAACATGCGTGTACTATAAATTGATAACACGAAATCACAAGTTCAAGTGCACTGCCGTCACTGCTTCTCTTAAAATGGAATAACGTATGTACGTATATTTAATATATATATATATAAATAATAAATATATTAATCTACCTATAAAAGTTTACGTAAGTGCTTTGCTAAACTACACCCGAGGTTGAGGCCGTAATTGTTGGTACGCGTATCCATAACATATATATTCATACCTGGTTTCTAGGAGCATAATTTACTTTTCTATATACCTCTCGTATATCGTGGAGACTTGACGTTGATTATAACTACATGATATTATAGTTACCGAAAACGCTTGTCCAGACGAGCGGTATCGTATGATAAGCAGAAATACAAAATAGGTATACTTATCCTAACAATAGAGAATATTAACATGGTATATGTATTCGGCTTGGTCGGCGGAGGTACACGATTTGCGTTCGTGAGAAAATTGCATGACTTTATATTATACATATATGTATAATATCGTGTAGGACCTACACTGTAGGTACACTTATTAAATTACACATGTAGGTATATTACTACTAATAATATTTCACTTGTATTAGAACTCAGAAGACTTTCCTAGGAAACCGTAATATATGTATGGATGTTTTAACTTAATTTATAATAATATTGTCTATTTTAGTACTTACGTGTAGGTAAATAAGAGAAAGTAGTGGCTTAGATTAGGTCGAAATGACGATAGTTAATTCCAAAAATACCCCCCCCCCGGCACGCGCTTCCTAATATAACACAGTATTTCTGTTTGTTTTTATTTTTCTCAGGCTAAGTCGAATTATACAGCTAATGACACGATGTACGTATATAATAATATAGCAGTGCACAATATAAAATATTGTTTTTGCAATTATCTTATAGTTAAATGTATAAAAAAAAGTTACCACACAATAAATTTAATTTATAATAAATATGTACGTGTAATATACATATATAAAGATGTACGCACCTATGATCTTGTGCTGTCTGTGTGTCAGGTGGTTGCTTATCATGCCACATATGTGGGCCCCGAGACTGTGGCCGACACAATGTATATCGTACGCCGATGCTCCAGAATAGGTGAGATGGGCGTAGAATTGAGCCGTACATTGGGCTACCAGCCTGGTGTTGCTCAGCGAGGACAGATAACACGGGAAAAACGTCAGCGGTTCCCAGTCCACAGTAAACACATTGTAGTCCTTTCGGTTTAGGTACGCTGCAACAAAAGTAATGTGACAATAATACATAATATTATATTATATTTACATAAATCGCCGTGACTTTAGGACTCGGATGAGGTATACGTATTCGAATGTATGTTATAATTAAACGAAAATAAACATTTTTAGTATGCGTTTGATCCCGCCCACCTTATTATTATTATTGCAAAAAAAGTTACAAACGACTATAGTCGTAAATCGTACAAAGTTTGATAGCTAGATATTGGATGGAGTAAAATTGCGATAGGCAGGTCTTAAAAAAGAGGGTCATACTGGCGTACGAGCGAGAAAGGGAGACTTGTATATAAAATTCTGAGGCGCAATTTTAAGAAGATGATTTAATTTTGTATAAATGATAGTAATGCTTTTATAATAAAATATAACTAAGAGTAGTATACGTGTGATAGACAGTGAAAAACAATGCTACCGATCAGCATATTACACTCTTATAATGGCTCCAAACGATGAGGTACAATAGACGTCGGAAAGTATATTATCATATTCGAAAATGCACGAGAGCTCCGATTGTGTCACGTTAAACGTGGCGGTTGAGTTTATAGCTTGTGTTAGTTACGCTGTGATCGGATCTCGGTGATATGGATGAAACTGTGTTATGTTAGTCACGATTGTTACCTAGTACCTACCAATGTCTTTTATATATATATTATTATACTCTATAATATGTATAGATATAGTAAAAAAAAAGTGTAAACGTATCATGTGCGAGGGCTGATCATAGACATTTTCGTGTTAAAATAATTTATTACAGTGGAGGTTTCGTAAAAACGTAATCTCGTATCCTCAGTGTTTTGTTTTAAAACTAGAATACATAATGCATAACTCAAGTGGATATCAGCGCATTTTTAGTTTTCTCTCTCTGGCACACACGCAATATAGACAAAACGTATTCACGTAAAATCATATTTTTATGTTTTTAAATTTAGTAATCTTAACTTTAGAATCACATATTACAAAAATTAAAGAAAATAATATTTTTGAGAGTATGACATGTCTAAGTATTATCTAAAAACAATTGTATATCCATTTAAATTTACAAACATTTTTACCTAGTACTAATAAAATATAAAACTGATATGTCAAATCCTCAATAATATTATCTTCTATAAATTTTGTAATACATTTTTTTTACTCTAAAATTATTAAAAAATCATAAAAAAAAACAATTTTACATAAATGTGTTTTATCTATGTGGCGTACATGGATCTTAAAGAGAAGAAACTTCATAATAAATATATTATACGTTCATCGTGACTTCTTTAATTTTATAAATCATATATACACAATACGTATATGATGGCGATGGCGATTCTCACAGTTTTAGTAAGAATATGTTGTTTTGGCTATAAAAATAGCACGTAGATAATATTATATTTTTTTAAATTTTCATAGGACATGACTAAAGTTTCTACTAGGTACTATAGTTTTAATTTAAATTGTTGAGACGTTTTATTGAAGTTTATTTTAATATTAATTTAAATTATAGCTTCTTCCAGTTTGCTAAAAAAGAAAATCTTTATGTATTTCTAATTTTTCCACTAAGTTATCTTATGTGGCAGGATAAACAGAATAAGAAATACTATTGTAATATATATCTGAAGTGCATTAAAAATTACACGATTTTATATGAATAAATCTTACCAAATCGTGACAACTTTTGTCTTTTGGGTCAATAAACATTCTCTGCAGCAGTTGAAACACACAGTTGAAGTCGTTTTTTTCAAATCCTTACGATAATATTTTAAATAACTTAATTTCAGGATCAAATTTTAAACATTATACTATTCCACTGCACACACTTAAAAGTTAAAAGCGAGCGAAGCGAGACGAGTCCACTTTTTAATTAAAATACATTCACCAACTATAAATACAAGACAGTATAATTGTATATACTAGTTGTGCATATAATGTTATCATTGTAATTTGTCGGTTTTATAAAGGATTTCGTTTACAATGTTTATATTCTGCGGTGAAATACTGGAATAATTATCTGCTTAAATACATATAAGTACTGATAAAACAAGCTTCGTTAATAATAATTAATAATTATAATAATGACGATGATAAAAGTGATCATAATATAATAAGATATAAGGTATGTACTATTCGATATGGATCACTAACCATTTCTGATGATTGTCATCGGGGTCTTGCTTTCTGTTCCGTTAAAACCATGAATAATGATGACGTTTTTTTTGCTAGGATCCCAACCGCTGTACCGGAGTGTGTTCTTGTTTCGAACATCGATTAATTTTTTTCGTTTAGCACCGCTGTAAAAACATCCAATGTTTAAATTTAAAATATATAAATTATTATGTACATTATACCTAATTATTAATATATGTCACAAGAAGAGTTGGGTAAATACTCGTCTGAGTAATTATTAGACTATAATATAAGCTATATATTCGAATGTTTTTCAATTATAATTAGTAGATCATAGAAAATTGTTTTGTTCTATGATGTTTTATACGACGTTATAAGCCACATACGCATGTATGATATAAGACATAATAAAGTTTATCGATTGTAATATTGTGTAATCGTAGCATAATGAACGTAAATTGTAATATCTTTATAAATTCAATTATAAAGATCTACCCAAAAATAAGTAGTTATATTATTAAAATATGAATATTATTTAATATTATCTTAGAGTGACTTTTTAACATCGATAAGCTGGATTATTGTCAAACTAGATTTTTGTCAAATGCACACGGTGCAATAAATACCATATTTTTAATATAGGTAGATATGTTTTTTTCTATTCAGTTCATGTCATAGTACCAAGGCTGCCCCTAGCAATCCGTGCATAATAATATAATGACTAATGAGTAATACCATTTTCTATTATACTAACCTTGTTGATAAATTTTTTTTTATCATATGCTGTTACATTTTATCTATTCAAATTTTGTCTATAATAGTTACATTAGAATTCATCTAATATTACAAAGATCTGTAAGAACATACCTATGATTCATTGTTTTTCCGCGTATAGTGGAGAAAATGACTGATAAAATATCTTGGACTGCAATATTTCAAGCTTTAATTTATCTCAATATAAATTCAATTATTTCAACGCAACGCAATCAGACGATAACAATTCAGAAATAACGAATTAATTGAAGATTGAACAATTTTAACAATGCTATTATACTTGTTCCAGCCACGGAGGAACACTTAACTTAACATTCTTTGAGAAATGACAATATTTTTATATAATTTTTGTATAAAATTTTTCAACTGTGAAATCGCAGTGCATGGCATATAATTATATGAGAACCGAGTCTCTTACCTAACCTGCTCGTCTAATAAAACAATGGTAATTTCTAATTATATACAATAAATAAATAATGTCTAATAGGTATTAATAATGATTATTGACTAAAAAAATGTACGTTTTTTCTCTTTTATTTTATCGATATGATACTTTCTAATAAAAATATCGCTTGTTTTGTTATAACGTTTTCAAACAGTATCGATTAAAACTTTATTTTATTTTACAAAAATACTTGAAAGTTTTCATCCGACTTCACTCATAAGTATATACTATATACTTACTACTAT
The DNA here is from genome assembly GCF_020184175.1 of Aphis gossypii. NCBI lineage: Eukaryota > Metazoa > Arthropoda > Insecta > Hemiptera > Aphididae > Aphis > Aphis gossypii. The sequence continues at coordinate 3,556,550 of NC_065531.1, forward strand.
TTAGTATAGATACTATACACTTAAAAAGTTATATTCTATATTATTGTTTTAGTTAGGTACATAATTATGAAATAGTGTTCCAATAAAAATGAAATATTGGCATCTATAAACTATCTAAAACAACTAACTTACTCTTCGCAAAAAAATTGAGATAATTTATAATGTATTTCATCGTGTATATTATACATACAACTATATAAGTTTTAGTATACTGGATGATTCTTTTATTAAACAACCCCCATTATTTCAAAATTAATTAACATTTTTGAAAAAAATTTTTAGTCAAAATATATATAATATATTTTATTATCGTTATAATTGTATAAGTCTTTTTACTTTTTTGAATAACAACATACATTTTTAATTACATAATATTGTAAAGTAAGATGTTTGGAGTAGGTATATCCATACACAAAATCGTCAAAATCGAAATTCGGACGAGTAGTTTATGAGTATATTTTAAAGTTTAGGTAAGCGGAGTAGTAGATCAACATTTTGTGGGACGTCTCCGTATCTCCCAAGTCCACCCAACATCACTTTACATATAATTAATAATACTCATAAGTCATAATATTCATAAGCTATTTGTCTGAAATTAAATTTTTATATATCAAAATCTGAAAAATATTTTTCTTCAAAATAAGAAATTAAAAATAATATATATTGTCATTCAAAAAAGTAAAAACTTAAAAAATGATTACGATAAAAAGTATATTGTTTTATATCCGACTGAAAATTATGTAAAAACAATATTTTATTTTCAAAAATATTAATAGATTTTGAAATAATGAGTGATAGTTATTATTATGTGAATCACCCTATACATAATATTTAAAAGTAATATTTTATTTTCGTTCATATTTATTAGATTTAAATGAAACGGAAATGTAGGTATAGTCAAATTTAAATTTTTTGTTTTTATCGTCACCTGTAGAGTTCAGAGTAAGTATTGAGAGTCTTTACCGAATTGGAAACGGTTTGTTTAGTGTCCGTTATTTTCACGAAACTGTATATTATGGTACGTGGAATTTTTACCGATGAAAGTATAATAAGTAAACAATGTCACTCTCGTTTATATGGATCGGAGTGATTGATTTGTTACACTTCTTCGATCACAATACACTCCAATTGAGAGGTGTTTATTGATTGCGCACGAATATATTATTTCAATAGTGATAAATGACAGGATCGGATTTTCAGCAGTTGACGTCGGGTCGGCACAATATAATATCATATGTATAATGTATAAATATATATATTATACATACGTGTAATCTAATTGACTGTGTCAATGTACAATGTTATTATTACAATAACATAATTTTTTTTTTAAACGAGCATGGCATGGACACGTATGTTGTACTATAACATGAAGTTATCTAACACTGAAACACGTACCTATGTTTACACGGTGTAATTTTTATTAGTTTTTTTTTTCATCATTAGGTATATTTGTACCTACTACAAAAATCGAAAAAAAATGTTATAAATACGTATCTACCTACGATAGGTTACGTTAAGTAATTATAATGAATAGTAAGTAGTTACGTTTTTGAGAACATTTTAAACATTAGCGTGTAACAGTGGACAATGGTTGTGCTACAGTAAAGGTTTTAAGTATTTGCTCAAACAATACTTGAAAAGATAGGTACAGACTACAAAGAACTCTACGTATGATATTAGTTGCGGGGTACTTTTGTCTATTATAATAATTTTCGATTAAATTTGCTAGAAAATACATTGTATGTACTATGCTTATTGCTTAACAACACCGTGAAGAAAAGTCTTAAGATTATTCAAATGCCTCGTTCAAAAACTGTAACATTTAAATACAATACAATTCTCACCCCCTCCCCTTCCATTAGACAAAAAATGGGCGACGTATAAACACTTCGGGAAGTATTAAAAACAATTCTATAAAAAGAAAAAATTATAAAAAAGTTCAATAGTGTAGTAAAAAATTTGATACAGAGAAAAGGCTGTTCTTTTGTCAAATAAGTATTAGAATATTATATATAACATGAAATGTTAATTTTTTTATAAAAAAAGCATAATTATTTTTTAAGTATGTTAAAATCATATTAAATAAAGCCCGTTGTTTAGTTCCAACAATTTGAAACCTTAAAATCGATCTTACGACTATACGGAATATGCTGTAGGTATAATCATACATTATTTTTTAATAACTTCACTTTGATATATCAATGATTTCTAAGGATTTAATTGGCCCGAATATCATTTGCTTAGAGATTCCACACATAGTACATTCAAATCAATAATGTGGAATATTCATTATATTATTTATCTTACCTGGAATACAAAAATATTTTTATATCCATGTCTGGACATTGATCCGTTCTTTTCATCACACATTGCCAGTAATTTAGATTTAATACGTTCTGCATAAGGCACAGTGATACTGAAAACAAAAAAAAAAATAAATGAATATCATAATATTATTGATGTACCTATATACCATTCTTAAAGTATAGAATATTTGATGATGATTAAAAAAATATTAAAAATCGGGGAAATATAATTTCAAAATCAGTTAGCACTCTATTAGCATGCTAAAATTCCGGTTTCTAAACGTAATAAAATAATTATAAGCTATTATTCTATGAACAATTTTAAAACAGTTTGTTTAACTTTACAATGGTATAAAAAAACTTAAATAACTTAAAATTTATCTTAATAGTTGATTTGCTTACAATTGACATTTCATTTTTAAGTTCTATTAGTACCTACCTATTCATCTTTCAGAATTTTATAATATTGCAGGCTATTATGAATTATTTATATCAGGTACATTTTATCTGATTAAAAATATGTATTACCTATTAAACATTTTTGTTGATTTAATTTTTTTCTATTAAAGATGTTTTCTATTTTTTTTCTAATAAATACATTTTAATATTTATATTGGTTATAATGCGTAAACAGAGATTGAGGGATATCCAAACAATTTTGGCTAGTATACCTATCTTTAATTTAATAATATAATACCTACTATCATATAATTCGATCGTCACGCTGTCAAGATTTTAACAAGCTATTTGAGTCAGTCTCAATCTATAATGTACAACTATTTTTTATTATTATGCGAACAGCGAAAACCATCGATATTTCTTTTCTCAAATAAAAAAATCTTTATGTAGTTTGAAGAATTCGACTGATCTGTGGTTTTATGTATCGTACGTTTTAACACAATCATACTATTTACCGATATAATAATATACCACCTCCTAAATGATACACAAACAGATACAGGATTATTCACTAAGCATGCACATTCTCATTTTTCCTTTAATAGTAATTATAAAAGTATTTTTTAACTCTTTTATACTTTTTTTTACTGAAAATTATTTAATTGGTTATGTATTTAAAAATGTTGTATGTATTATATCGTACGCGAGATCACAAGTTACAAAGATAAAAAAAACGCGTCTCGTTATAATATTATAGCAATTGCTTCTGTATATTATAGGTACCTACCTACCACCTACCTATAATTCAATACTTACATGTACAGCGGTTACCAAGAAGTGTAAGTTTAGATTTAATTTGATTCGAGCCCGAGGCAGAACTCATTACACCTATAAGAACTGTAATTGTAAGACGAACTAGAGCGCGACTTTTGAAAACCAACACAATTACTATCATGGCTAAAGGTCCACAAGCGTGATGAATTTATGTTAAGTGGGAATTATACAGCCTATAGTAGATAAATAATGTTTCGGATTTTTAACAATCAACATATTAAATTTTTAAAAATGTGTTTCAAAATTATTTTTTCATTCCCCTCGATAATTTTTATTTTCTTCAGTTATTTTATTAATGAAAAAAAAATTGTTAAAAATAAAGAAACATAATTTTATAATAACTTTTAAAAATTCTAATTTATTTAATCATTAATTAAGGTAGAGTTGAATATGTCTCATAGGTGGAAGGAATATACTTATACAACTCGAACTAACACAAGTTAAACTTAATAAATTAAATTTTATAAATTAAAAAATTATTAACGTCTTTAGTAATATATACATTTTTTAAAGTTTAAAATCATAATATGTACACATTTTTGAAAAAAAAAATATTTAATTTTTAATATTTTTCATTGCTTTGATCAGAGCCTAAAATAAATATATATATTTTTAAAATACGAACCTAGTTATATTTTCAAGAAATTAATAGTGTTTAATTTTTAGATGATTCACCCTGGTTATTACTAATCCACGTTTACGTAATTTTATTTTGCATATTATAATAAATCGAGACTGAGCTGCATATTTTTTCAAATATTCCAATTTAAACATATTTTTAATATTTTATAAATAGTATACGTTTTATAATAGTGAAACTGCGACAAAAATGAATAAAAAAAAATTGTGTAATTGTATTCCAAATTATTAGTTAATTTTTCCCAATCTTACTAAAAAAAAAATAAATTCATCTTTTTTAAATTTTAAATTGCATTTTTTATCGATTTTTAGTGCATACGTTGCGTATATCAATTATATATTCAACAGTTTTTATTTATACTATTTACAACACTGATGATTACTTAATAATGCGTCATATATTTAGCATTGAATATTATTATGTTTATAATAAGTATAAATTATGTTTTTTTTGTTGGTTTTTATAATCAATTAGAAAAAAGTGATGACTATATTTGTACATAATATCTTTTACTAGGTATTTTCCTTAATTTCGTAAGACATTTTTTTTTGTTACAGTTTGTTATAAATTACTTTTATTAGTACATACAATATAATATTACATATATGGTGACATCATTCGTTTTTACATATCAGTATATCATTTAACAAAAATTATTTTTATAATTTCTCGCGATTCTGAAAAAAGGATAATTACCTATATGTTCATGATCCAATATCATGTCTCTCTCTTATGATAGGTAGCAATAGGTAAACTTTGGATTTTTTTAGAAAATTTTTTTCAATCTTTCTGAATATCTCATTTTTTATAATCGTTGATACATAATTTATTGAATAATATTTTCGGGAACATAATTGATGTACGCTATTGAGAGGCGGCAGTATATAGTGCGTCGTTCGGGACACGACGTTTAGATCTAAATTAGCGAATTATAAATTACAACACGTTTTGTCAATACGATATTTTATAATTGTAGACGAGACAGTCGCTACCCATAGCAAGTCCTAATCTAGTTCGCAGTTCAATCGACCGGTTACACCGCGCACAAATAGCCGGTGGCTATATTTTTTTATACACCGTTATGGAATACGTCTAAACCTATTAATAATATAATATAGAGTTTTCGAGTTTAAGAGTAATTAGATCTCTTATAAACTTAGATAGAAATAAGACGAAGTGTGTTTACATGTAGTTAATGTTTGTCAGCCGTGAAACGGGCGATTATCAGCAACGGTTTATAAAAAAAAAAAAAATCGAAAGGTGAGTTCTGAGTATTAACAATTAATAAGGTTAAAGCTAAGTTAAAATTATTTTTTTTTTCGTTACTTAATTATCTAGATAAACGGGTAAAGTTAATTTTCTAATTTACTTGAGAGTTTAAATAGCTTAGAAAAATTATTATAACTATACCTAGATACGTAGTTTTTTTTTCAATTTAAAGAATAACATGTTAAGGTTAAAATCATATTTAGCCATTTACAAATCTACAGTTATTTAGTAAAAAATAATCAATTAATTAATTATTTTTTTGTTTAACCACTCAGTATAACACACAGTCATTTTAAATACAAATACATTTTCCATAGTTTAATAGTTTAGTTATTACAGACGTAAATTTCATTGCTTACACTATACTATTACGGATAGTTCACAACAAATCTAAATACATTTTAATAATTAATACTATACATTTATAACAAAATATTAATTAGTTATTCTTAAAAAAATTGAAAGTTGCACACTGCACAGTTACTAAATTAAATATGGCATATGAATAAGAGTGACCTTCCTGGTGATTTAAATAACAATTTATTAAATTCTTTTTAATAATATAAAATAAATATTTCGTTTTGTAATAACTTTAAAATTGTAGAGTTAATTATGTACATTGTTTTTTAACTATTAACTTATAGCTTAATATTTTAAAATTGACTTGAGCTAGCTAACCCAATTTATATTTTTTTTAAATTGCAAACTACCAACATTTTATATTGGTTTAATATTCTATGTATACAAATGAAAATGTCTCATTATTATAATTATTAACAGTATGTATGTTATTATATTATGTTAGTATCAACTATTTTTAATAATAGAGAAATATCTATATTTTGGTGAATATAGTGTATATTATAATTGATACATTAGACGCGTGCGGTAGTTAGCACATTGGACGAGTGCTATCTAATATTATTAAGCGTGTCCGCGTTTCTTATTCGGATGACCCGGTTTTGTGCAGACGCTGCAGCCAGCATCCGAGTATCCGAGCCAGGAGGGCATACACGTCAGTATCCAAAATCGGAAGATTATTGGAATATATTATTATTATACACACGAAAAGTGAACGTTTCCGGAATCCGAGCCTATAATCGAATAATACATTCGTGGTGAAAACAACACTTGTGCCCTTTGGGCTTATCGCATACATAGACGATTTGTATACGTATTATTATTATATTTTTCTGCTTTTGCACGACTATAGAGTGAAATCAAACCGGTCTTATAAAATGTATCCGTTTGACCGAGAACCAGTCGCTTCTTTAGTAGGTATACACATATAAAACTGCGCGTTTAAACGATGACAAAAATACAGTTGTGGCTCTAATATCGCAGTCTTTAAAAATGCCCAGCCTCGGCGCGATCGAGGCTTGGTGCTGCGGAGGTGGAGATCGGATGTCGATACATATTTTATGCTTTTACCTATCCCCGACCGTCCATAAATAATTCCGAGTAAACGTTTACCTGCTACACAGTACACACAATACATTTTATTAAAATAAGATATTCGGCAGTTATTTACAGGGTTTAATTAAGCGTCGACGGTGGTTCGTTAAGTATATATCATATTATATTATTATTATATTAATACGGGATCGAGTGTTGGTGGCGTTTGTGTTCACACCGCCGTCGACAACACGGCGCCACGAAACCCAAATTTCTATACAATAATAAAATCGTTAAGGATTCGTAGTATTATAATATATTATCATGTTCTACACGGAGGTTTGACACAGAAAGTCCGTGCATATTATAATAGTTGTTATTTCCGCCGAGTAGAAAACGATTCCCGTTCGTATAGTTCGACGGATCTATACAAACATACGATTACAATAACCTCACACCGTGTCGATGTTTCTTTCATTTTATAACAATACAAAGATCCTTCGTTATAATATGCACCCCTTAAATCAACCCTCTTCAAAGGCCCAACACCTAAGACCTCGAAATATTTCTTTTCGGCGAAGCAGATGAATATCGAATATCACTTTATAGTTAACTCGACCTGCAGTGCTCGGATTACAAACGAAAATCGATATTAATAAAACGCGAAAAGCACTTAAATTTGACGCAGATATTTTCTATGTAGACCTATCCCAATTCGATCACTTGTCTAGATTATACATACGTTTTAATATAATATACTTATATAAGTGCTAATAAGTGCTAATCGGTGTCATTATTATCGCTTTTATAAATACATAACCATAAAAGGTGCAGCCGAACTGCATGCCAATAATATTGTTTAAATTACACGAGTTGCAGCATACTTAATATGTGCATTACAGTTTATACATAAAATCCAATTCACAAAAATTATATATTTTAAGTCACTTAATTTTTAAATGAGTGAAGAGAAAATATTTTTAAAAAAAATTAATTTTTTAGTGTTGAATTTTGTAGTAGAGTTTTTAAGTACCTACACCGAATAAATTCCATTGTGACATGCAATCGAACATTTTAGATTATTTTGAGATCAGTTGTCGAGCAATTCAGATGCAACCTATAACGTTATACTTGGGTTATGTATAACACGTTTCGAATGTACAGCTATAAAAATTAATAATAAAAAATGTGAAATCGCAACGGACACTTCAGTGGTCTTACTTTCGTTATATATATATATATATATATATATATGTGTGTGTGTATTTTATATATTATGCATACTATATGGTTGAATTCGCCTTTAACTTCGCCCATAACGCGTTACGTTCGTGGTAATTGAAAATTGTTATTATAATTCGTTGAACACCTATAATCTTAATTTTCACGCACAAATTATGTACTGTCGTATACGGTCGACCGCCACCGCTTGATTGTGGCTCAATCGGCATATGCCAACTAATGTGTATGTTCGCCTCAGTGTCACCATAAATATATAACATATACGATTTTCCAACGAATTGCATCTATTCTGTTCTTTTTTTTTTAATTTGGGCAAAAGTAGAATACTGTATAATCGTATACACTACGTTAGATGTGGCGAAACCACAACCGCTGCGGTTTGGTCACGTGACTAGGTATATCAACCCGTTTTTAATGGTTCCGACTAAAAATACATCCGATTTAAATTTCGACCCATCGCCCAATATTATGCATAATCAATAGTGAAGTTTGTTTTTATATTGTCTGTTCTGGAGCAACGGTCGAGTACAATATCAGTAATATCATCGCGAATATCGCATCATTGCAAATCACAAGGTCGGATAAACTGCATTATGCAGGTCTGATGACATGATATTATAATAATTATTCAGGTACAAGATATCTGTACAAAACAATACACTATAATGGTATCTATTTGGTGATGTAACTACAGCATCATGAACGTGTTTATTATGTTGCTCACATTCGAGGTATTTCTATTATAACAATTGAATTCAAAAAGCACACAAAAATTGACCATTTTAAATAATAAATAATATACTTATCCATTTAGGTCGATATTTTATTGTACGCATTTACACGCTTCATACACACAAAGAGCACTATTATTTAACATTATTACTTATTATTAATTGTCGCCGGCAAAATAATAAAAACAATAAAAGCGTCAACTAGGATAGTTAGTAAGTAATACTTGTAATGTATCTGATATATTATTATGATTCGGGTGATAATACCTATTATAATAATGAAATATGGTCGACGGGGAACTAATTTTTATTCAAACAATAGTAAATTGTCTATAGACCGTAAATACGAAATGAATTTTATAAGGAATAATAATTCCTATAATCAAATTAAGTCTCAGTGCACATAATATTATAGGTAAACGATTAGCTATAGTGTCCTGTGTTCGCAGTTGCATGTGATTTAGGTCAAGGTCCTCCTTAAACACCGTAAATAATAAACGTTCATACTTATATATGTAATATTTATACTAAACAAATTACATAGATATCTGCAACAGTTGTTTTCTCGTAACAATAAAACAAGTAATATCTACTTTACTCCGTAATTGTATTAACCCGGTGTACCCCTGAAATGCAGACGGGAAAGGATAGAAAAAAAATATTATACCTAATTAGAATACAATGGATGATATAGATAGGTATATTATGTATCGTATACTTATATTTATTTTTCATCCCGTTGTTATCATTTGAATTATCGTATACGTCATATTTGTTGAATATGATTAATCTCAAGCTAAAAGGGCAGAATAATAATATTATATTAAATTTATTACAGTAGAAACACATTGAGTAAATAATAATATTTTTTAGATATTTTATAACGGCACATTTGTGTTCAAAACTGAGAAACCGTATTCTTCTACACTATCCATTTTCCACCATTATTAAAAAAAAGAAATTGTCACCATCGTATTAATTTGAATAGATACTATTCTGAATAATTTCAACGTGTAAACTTCAAATATAAAATAAATGAATATTTATATAATAAATAATTGTAATAAAAATAAATTTAAATAAACTAACTGTTTTTTTTTTTTTTTTTTTTTTTTTTAATGTGTACGTAAACGAATCATATAATTGTGTGCAAATAAGCTGAATTTTAGATAAAATGTAAATGGACGCAAAATTTGAGAATATAGCCATCATATCGAACTATATAATGGATTTTTGCAGAGGACGGAACTTGGAAGTAACTGTATTATAAATTACGAATAATTTAATCATGCAGCTCATCATTGCTATAAAAAATATCGTCAAATTTCAATTAGCTCAGTGCTGAGTAGTTGCAATAGCTAAATTCGAATTAATTTCGTCCGAAAAAAACCAGCAAACTCCACATATTTTGTAATGATCATAATATGGCAATTGAATGTATTACAATTAATGTTTATGCACGTTGTAATATCAATGATGTTATGCCTATACATTTAAACGTAATGACAATTTGAATAAAAAAAAGGAAATTTGTCATATTCTATAATCATGAACAATACATATTATAATATTGTTGAATTAATTATACAAATTTACATATTTTTTTCACACGCAAAAATATCCAATATTACTAATTAGTAATTTAATACTTAAACATTCAAAATCGTATATATAATAATATTATGATGTATGGGTTAGAATACAATTATGATATTTAAAATAAAAATATAAAAAGTTTATATATTATGACTTATTGGTTCGTAAATTGATATTTGTAATTTTAGACTAATATCATTCATGTTCAGTTTTATCAAAATATTATTTTACACTTAAAATGGAAAAATTACAACAAAGCGTTATTACATGTTATTTTCAAACCTCGAGCTATCTATTTCCCCGAGTTTTTGCTCGTAATTTAAAACTGTTCTGATTATAAACACTGCAAATCGCGTTGCTGTTGATGATATTCCCACATAAAAATATAATACACATTGACGTTAGTAACTGTTTGTATACTTGTGAGTACTGCGCTACAGTTAATAAACGCGGGAACTGGACGTTATATTTATGCCATACCATTTTTGTGCGTAAAAATCGAAATAAATTGTGCTATTCAAAATGTCATCATTTTTCGTTATCGTGTCACAGTAAATAATCGTTATAGGGACAGATTGATATTTTTTTTTTTAAGTGAACCAACCTATTTTAATCTATTTCTAGAAGGGAAAAAATAATCGTGACTTGTGATTTATTTATTTATTAAAAACTGTTAAATTTCTAGCATGCATATCATAGATTATTATAAAGAGTCATTCACCAAGTATTCTCGCTCTTCCTTTATTATCTTACAATTAATTTATTCATAATGCGATTATTGGAAATTTTTATATACTTATTTAGTCAACAATATTTTCAGACATTTATAATTTTTTTTTTACATAATTTCAGGAGTTTTCTATGGATTTTTTGCAACTTATTATTATTTTTTTTTTTATAAATTTCTAAGTAAATTAAACAATGTATTAAATGTCTAAATTGAATTTCGAACGAGTAGTTTAAGAGTTATTGAACTTTATAAATTAGCTATAATATAGTTCATAACGACGGTTGTAAATAATATGTAAAGTAAATGTGGTATTTAATCTAGTAATTATTATATTCATAAAATGTATATAAATCATAATAAAAATATGGTCTTTAAGTATTTAATAATATATATTTAATGATTCTAAAAATCTTAATTTGAATAGACACATTTATTAAAAATTAAAGGGAGATAAACATGAAGCATAATAGGTGAATCACTCTGTATGTGACACATATCACTGTTGTACATTTAAAATGACAACCTAAAAGCTAAAATGTTCATTTACGATTTCCAAAGCAATTATACACTCTTGAAAATTGCAATGAAGTACTACTAACAAGTTTTTAATTATATATATAAAAAAAAATTTAAATAAATTAAAGGAAGATAACTATCACGTTTGATTATTTTTAAACATGGTAAATTGCGTGGTAATTTGTATAGAAAAATTTAACACTAAAAAATTGGAAAATATAAAAATATCCTCTAAGAATTCTTTTCAAATAATTTACTATGATTAAATAACGCACGCATTAGACCGACAGAATTTCTTTACTTAAACTAATTAAAACTATAATTATCTGCCTTCACTAATAATTATTATATTTAATAAACATATGATTTACCTGGTATAAAAGAGAGGCATATGAAATACGTTAAAACGTTTATTCCTCGAAAATCGCATTTCATTTTTAATATTGTTATGTTCTAATGGTATTATCTCTGAAGCCATTTATCGAACGTCAAAAATGAAAAAAAAATTCCAATAACTTTCGTTTTTCTGATGACATCCCCGTTGAATGTATTTATGATCACCTAAGTCACAAAAGAATAAAATCAACAAAAATAATAATATTAACATTATTACATATTAAAATATTATAATATTATATGACAGCTAAAAATTGAGAACGTCAATATAGTTAGTTGTACTTGACGTGAAAAGAAAAACGTCGCATCGCACATCGGTTGAACGACATACAATATTAAAATAAATTCGGAAAAAATTTACGTGTACCTATGTATATTAAAAAAACATGGTTTACCTGTAGATGAATATTACGATATAATATGTTAACTTCCACAGTCAAACCCTGTTTGAAACGGACCGAAAAACAAACACGAAATTAAATACTATAAAACAATAATAATATTATTTAATGCGCTACCTATTAATCACGTAAAACAGACACTATACTATTAAATATTTTATTACACGCGTCAAACCGAACCTAACTACTCAAATTTTACCGACGCAATGAGACGACAAGACGTTTCGCGACTAAATCGCGTGGGTGAGAAATTGTGAATGAAATGTACAGAAAAAATTTTCGAAAAAAAATTCACAACTGCACCGATTGTAATACAATCGTGTGTTCGAATTCGGTATCGACAATAGGAGGTATTAATGGCTTCAATTAATGTACGCGTTTTGTACGTTTTATTTCCGTTCTCGTTTGAGCGCGCGCTCGTGGTCCGTCGCGACTGAATGTCAAACCGTTTGTAAGAGCGAAAAAAAATACTATTCCATCGCGTGGTATCGCGTGACCGGCACATGGACGCGTGGACGGTATCCGTTGAGTGGGCTTCTGGTCGTACGCGCGCTCCAGCGACAACGGGTCTCGGTCAAAGAGTCTCGTGCACTTGAACGCCTATAGGTACGTACACGTGAGTATACAGGGCGATTCACCAACCGTGCTCACCCCCATTTTTTCTTAAAAATCTCGTTTTTGGAATAATTATTAAAATATATACTTAAATTTGAATGATTGCATTTCGAGTTATCGAATTTTGTAAAATATAATACATGCAATTTTTAGTCTTAAGGCAAAAGACATTTTTTTCGATTAATGATGACATATATGTCAATTACCTACTCATTAAACGACACAAACTGTCTAAGTATTTGAAAATTTGGTTTTTATACTCGATAATATCTCAAAAATCAGTTTTTTAATAAATTCATTATTAAAGGAAACAATGGGGTGTAATTTCTTGTTGAACCACTCTGTATAGCGCAATAGTATACTTATCACCCAGTTACTTTTTTCATCAGATAATTTACTACTTTACTAGGTAAGCATAAGAGTATATTATAACGAATTAATGTATTATAATAATTTAAAAAATAATTAGGTATCTAAAATAGCAATTAGAATCCGCGGATTCTTTTATTTGATTATTTTACTTTTAACATTTTTGAGATTTTAATCCAAGGAAAAATCTATACTTATAAATTTTATGATTGTCAATGTTGTTATGTTGTTTTACACAAGAAAACTGTTATTATTCCTTTTGTTGTTTATTGTTGTTTTTAAGGTTGTCCGTTATTAATTAAGAGACACAAACGCAAGCATTTTCTACTCATGTTTCACGTTATTTATACAATACATTTGGTTGTTCGGAAATAAAATCAAATCATTTAAATAACCAAAAACGAAACAACAATCACACCTCATAATATAATAATAAAATTTTGATCATTTTGTTTTAATTTGAAAACGAAAAAAATTGTATTCGGGTCGCATCGGATTAGTTTTAACTTAAAATAACGTCGTTAAAATAAATTTAAAATAACACTATAATTAGTGATATATAAACATTAAACATTTATTACAAACTCTGAAAATAGGTTTTTTAAATCACAGTGTTCAATGTGACATGCATAAAGTGTTCACCCACGAATAAATAAAAATATATATTGAAATCTGTATTTTACATGGCGTGAAAGTTTTTCCTGAAGAAAGTTTTTGTACTAAAATCGCTTATAAACTAATATATTTTGAGTATGTATGTATTATCATTATCTATTTGTTAACCGAAAATAAAACTACTTTATTAAAAGTATTCGTTTTGTTTCAATACATATTTAAAGCACAAATTAAGACCATTATGGTTACATATAATTAAAAGTAATTAATAATTATAGAATACACATAATATTTATTTTAAAATTTTAAATATAACAAGATTTTTTTATTGTACATAAAAAAATATAAATTTGACTAAGTTTTTTAAAATATTTATTAAAGTATAATTTCAAATAAATACAATTTATTATATTGTTTTTTTGTAAATAAGTCGAACTTAACATACATACATAGTTTTAAGATAAACTTCAATAATATGATATGACACACAATTTAGTTAAAAATTACAGCGCGTCAAGAAAATTAAATAATATTTTAGTGAATAAATATATCGTATTAATACAATGATATCCTAGCTAAGAAATCAAACATATTAAATCTACCAATAATTTGTACATTCTAGTTAGTTTTTACAATAGGTATAATGTAATAAAAACATTAAAAACTATATATAGTATAATTGATCTAAAAGAAAATTATACCATTAGGCAAGTCTATCTATATGTACAATTTATTTGTTCATTGTTACTTATGAACTTTTCGTTAACAAATAAGTTTGTTCTATCCATCAAATTGGCAAAAGTTATTTCGATCTTCATATGCAACGTAAAATGTCCCTCTTACCCTAAAACATAAAATATACTTTTTAATATTTAAAATTTACATATAATAAGTGTGCCAATAATGAAAATAGAATACAATTAGGTGATTTAAAATAAAAGACAAAAAGTGATTAAGTTTATTGTAATGTATAATTTGTGAGATTCTTTCAAATATTTTTAAGAATATCAGCATCCGTATCGTATATGAATAGCCATGCACAATAAACGAACCTAAACCAAAAACATCTGTTACAAACATTCAAGACGTTTGAGTACAATCTATGAGAAAATAAACATTAAACACGCACGTCAAAAAGCCTATTTATTTTTTTAATCCCATGGTTCATATCCACATTGTCTACACGCTCTGATTGTCTAATACGACAACATTTTAATGGTTTATTCATTGTTGTATATATCGGATGATACATTTAACGTAAAACACACATTTTTTTAAAAACTTTTTTGATAATGTATTTTTACATAATTTTGTGTAGTTAAGAAACAATATTTTCCTAAAAAACATATACATTTTTACTTTTATAACAACAACATAGGTTTGAATTCATCATTCCGAAGTAAAATATTTTTTGGAGTAGGTACTTTAATACATAAAAACCGAATTTTTGATGATTACCTAGTTTATGAGCTATAAGTATTTATAGTTATATTATGAAACGCTTATATTTATCCGAAATATGATTTTGGATCGAAATATTCTGATTATTTTTTTTTGCGTTGGAATATGATGTTAAAAATGTATATTTCAATTCAAAAGAATAAAACAATAAAACAAATTATAGTGATAAAATATTTGTGTACATAAATTATATATAAAAAAAAAAAAAGGTATTAATTAATATATTTACAATAAAATAATCATTAAATTATTTATATTAAATAAATTTGATGAGAAAATATTGTCTGTAAATGACTTAAAGTAAGACTAGCCTTTTACAATGGTTTTAAAAAAAACATGAATTATTATGATGTTTGTCTTATATACTATATAAATATATCTCTGCATCAATGGCGTTTGAGACGTCTTATGGCATTAGCAAGAATATCCTCGAAGCTACTAACGATCAATTAATTTCCAAAAATGTGTTTATAATATAACAACTATAAATTATGTAAAAAAATATATTTTCAAAATCATTAGTGTTTTTTTTGAAATAATGAGTATCTTATGTTAAATAGATCACCCTATATAATGAAAGCAATTGCTCTCGAGTTTCACATCGATGTACTATTGTCTATTGATATACTATTTTAGTATATTATAATGTCATATTCAATAATTCGGTTCAAATATCAAATAAAAAACGAATGTCTTATCCCGTACTACTATACTCTATACTTAACGCTATAATTAGCCCACATAATATTATAAGTGACAAATAACGTTTTCCATCGAATGAAATATATAATATAACCAATTATTTTTTAAGGTGTTGAAGATTTATGAATAATTAAAGTTATTAAAAATTACTTTCACAACTTTTTAAATTTATTAATTTACTAATTTCAATATTAATATTATGCAGTTTATTGAATAATTTTTCAATAATAAATTATTATGATGATGTGCATCAATACCTAATATCTAATTTAATCATGAAAAATTGGTTACCTAATTAAATTAATCATATTCTATAAAATAAATATTAAAAACTCAATACGTGCATTAGATTATAGATATTTACAAATTTTAAATATAAATATTTTATTCTTATTAGCAACTAAAAAAGATTAATCAATAATTGTATAGTTTTTTATCCGACACTGCCTAAAGGGTTTATACATTATACATTAATCTAAAATGCCGTTATTGTAAATGTTAAACTATGTCCTATCTAAAAACAACTAATAACAAATATAAATTTAAAACACTCCTAATAATTACCATTCTGGTGTTTGCAGGCCCATGGGTATGACATCGATCCTGTTCGAAAATGACGGAAGTATCACCGAATCGCAGGTCTCCGTGCACTGTACGCCCAAAAACATATTGCGCCTCTTCGAAAGTGACAACGCAAAATAACACACGCTCTTGAAATGACTGCACCGCGATTGTTCTGAATACATATTTATCGAAAAATTTATTATTGATATACGATCAACGATTTGCATTTATTTACTATTGAAAAATACTGTATCGTCATAATTAGGGCTCGGGTTTTAAAGCATATGCTTGTATATTATATAAGATATAAATCTAATTTCCATACATAAATTTATTCCACTTCATTTTGATTCCAAATAAACCAATTTATTTTTACTTTTTTTTTTGTGTAAAAGCTTTTATTTGCTTTTTTATTGCTTTTTTTCAATTATTCCAGCTGTGTATTTTTATATGTTTATTATGCTTTTGTAATAATAAAAAAAAATAATTAATAAGAAATGTAAAAACCCAGAATGCAGACTAAATGATTATATTGGATTATTATTGTTTTATTTATCGGTTTGTTTATATTAAGTTTATTAAACGTATAGATTATCTATCTACATAATATAGCAAGCAGTACCAATACGGTCAGTATGCCTATAACATCGATATCGACCATTTCAAAATTTAAGATTTATTTTGAAACCTCTTATATGAAGTATGCACCGATTGATTCTGTAGATGTAAAGAATTCGTTTTCTATGTATAAAAATATTCTGTCGGACAATATAGTCAGTTTCACTACTGCAAATCAAAGAAAATACATGGTAATCCTTTTTTAATTTAAATTAATTATTCAAATTTTTTTATTCATTTTTATAATTAGTCTATGATAATTCATTTTTTTTATGCTTTTTTTGCTTTTTTAAAACAATCGTGTGCTTTTTAGTTGCTTATTATGCTTTAAACATTTTAAATCCGAGACCTATTCATAATACATTTCGTACAAATTATTTATAATTTTGATAGTTCAATACAATTCATTAAAAGTTATTTAAACAATGTATGGGTAAATGGAAATAAGTCAAAAATTACTATCTTACAGCAAACGAAAACATGCCTCATTATTTAAATTGTAAAGGAATTTGCATTATCCGTAGCTAATTTAAAATAATAAAATAATCGTTTATACCCAATCTGAGTTTTTTTGATCGTAATCTATACAGAATAAACAACTATTTTTTATACTTTTACTTATTATGAAATAAGTATTTATAATTTTTAATTCTTGAGACAACATAGGTATCTATATTATGATTGAACACATACATAATAATATATTCAATATGTTTCGTAGGTACTTGTCGGAAACAAAAACAAAAATACTTTACGGTCCGTTACTATATGAAACCACTCTTTTGCACGGTCTTATAATTTACGCAAAAGCAGTTTTTTACGGTGTATTTAACACAATAAATTCCTAATCTAATAATTATATTTTGACGATCTAAAGATTATGTTATACTACCGACAAGAATATTGGTGTTATTCTACATATATCGTTTAATGCTTATCTCAAAAATCTACATCGTCCGTTTGTAACTCAGCAATCATTATAGAGACACCCAGCGCGTTTGTACGTAAAAAAAATTAATGACCTCCGCGTTATATTCTTTACAGTTACAATAATAATAACGAAATAGGTATGCGTACGGTTAAACGAAGAGTTTTGTCTTTCTTTAATACGTTTAATAATTTTTTATTGCCTTAAAACTATTGTGTGTAGCACTTATTAAAGCCTGTTGTAGCTTTGTAAAGTTTCCCCTGTCCTTTCGCGTCGTTTATCGAAACATACGAAACACTCCAATTGTTAAAGTAAACATTATAACACTATATAATTTATTATTTTCTAAGCGAAAATGAGCAAGTTAATAAAAAAAAAATGGTAGGTAGGTAAGTGGATACTGCTCTACTAAAAATTAGTAGTAGAATTATTTTAGATGTGTTAAATTTGAATTCAATGATATATCATTGGATACGAAAAACGATTCTTAGCGGAAACTGTTTATCAGCCAACACGTGATATGTGTTTAAGACGTTTAGGTGGTTTTGATATGACTATTAAAGTAATTTATTTTATTTTTAATAATACAGTAGATTGATGTAATTTTTCCGAAAATATTGCTTTATATTAGTAGTATTTAATTATTAGAATAATACCATATTATATTAACAATTAACATATATGACTCAAAATGTAATAATATATTTCTGCAAAATATACTATAAAAAAGTAAAAATAGATTTATAACACCCATAAAAAGATTATATTTTAAAATTTATAATAATATAAAATACATAAAAGTTTAAGTTCCCACACATAATGTTTTTAAATTATAACAAAATAATTATTTGTTGTTTAAATAAGTAACATCGTCCAAACTGGAACTTAAAGAATATATAAAAAATAATTGTCATAATATGTTTTGTAGATTTTATAATTTCAATATGAACTACTTTTAACGAACCTTTTAGTTTTAGTTGGTTAAGTTGCTACAAATTAATGAATAATAAAGTAATAAAAGGTAAAAACAAATATGATAAAAAAATATTTACTTAATTTAGTTACAAAGAAGTTAATTATATGATTTTAAATTATCACATGATTGACATAATATAGTGTTAATACTTATTTCCATTTTTGTTTTTTTGCAAACTAGCTATATAGTGGTCGTTTGTGCCAAAAAAATTATTAAGCCAAGAGTTATTTATTTCTTTTTAAAATCATTATATATTATATAAATTGGTAGAACAAAAAAATTATTTATTTATTAGTTTTAACTACAGCTATAGTTATAAATAGTATTAACGTATTCATTTTCGAATTAACTGGTAAAAACGAAGTTTTAAGATGAGTTCTTCAACTAAATAAGTTATTTATTTAATTAATTAGAAAATTGACTATAACTATAGTTAGTTAATATTTTAATAATATTCTATAGATTTTACAATTAATTTTTTTTACCAAATTGTTGAGCGTACGACAAATTGCGCACATTATACTTTCTTTAATCGTTATTTAGACTATTTATTAGATATAGGAATCAGGTAATAACCAGAAATGCTTTTGGTAAATTTTTAATGAATTCATGCAAGTTTTGTTCGACGTTTGATATTTTTAATGACATTTGATATTAGCCACGTTCACGTAGTATTGCATTTGTTTGGAAATGCGGACAGCTATTAATAAAAATTTCATTTTTTTTTAAAATATGTAAAAAAAAATAGTACAAAAATATTAATGTTGGTTCAGATATTTAAATATTTTTTTAATGACAGTTTTTTTTTTTTATTTTCACTTAAATTTTATAATTAAAAACAAAAGTATGCATAATAATTTAGTAAACCGATTGTGTATGATCGGAACCGGTTTACGAATGTATGATTTAACATAGTGGACTATATATTAAGTATATTATAATATTTTAAATCTCCAGATAATTTGAGGGAAATGAGATATACGCCCAATGGCTGTTACACTTTTTCAGTCAATTTCACGTACTATTATAGTTTTTACTTTTTTATTTATTCATTTAATTGATTGTAATGACGTTTCCTACATGCATTTTATTATATATTAATCTCAATTATGCGTTCAGGAAAGGGAGTATAAGCGTATACTCACTTCTATAGTTTTTTTTTAGCATATATACTAGTTAATAACAATAATGCCATATAGTATAAATATATATTATTGTATTAATTAGTAAATAATTTAATTAATTCATTTCAAATCTAAAAATAATTAAATCAACCTACTATAATACTATAAGTAAAATAAAAATTACTTTAATAGCTAAATTAAAAAAAAAACAGTTGATTATGAAATATTCTTAGTGCAATATAGGCTCAGATTCATAGGCTCAGGTCTCTGCTCAGGATCGTATTTTATATTATGACATATTATTATATCATTGAATTCAAAATTAACACATGTGTTATAGTAACTCACTCAACTACTTAGGTATAATAGAGCATTACCCACTAGCATACCTTTTGTTACTAATTAAGCAGTGTCACATACCTCAGTGAAAAAGGCGTATAGTGCATGTCCACAATTATTTTTAACAATATGGCAATATACATAATAATACAAATATACAATTCATTACTGATAAGCCTAATATAGTTTAGTTAATTGATATAAAAATATATATTTTACGTATGATATTTGCTTGGCTAGTGCAAATCGGTTGCATGCTACCTCCGTTGACGCAAAAATCGACATGACCTATCTGAGGATACTCTCCGTAAACTCCAGAGTTAGTGTGTATGACTTCTACGAAATTAGCATCATCCCTTGTTAATCGAAATTCATCCATCGTAAACAGATCTATCAGAGGTTTGGCCGGATCTAAACCTGTAACATTAGTATACGTATTTAATATATATATATATTTTAAATAGGTTTTCCTTAAACTATTTTATACTACACAATACACATGCAGCTACGTAATATGTGTTGCGTCTTGTACACAGCAATCAACTTATTCACTCACATTTGAAAAAAATTAACCAACCCGCTAACCTAACCAAAAATAGGTATTTAAGTAATAGATTACTGATAAAATATAGTATTGTTCTTTGGTTCTTATATATTATAAATTATAATACCTATAAGGCTATATGAATAATACATTTTAGATTCTGGGCAGTTGCAATAAATTAACTTATATAAATACGTTAATTAAAATATATATATTATATATATAATGTATTGAAAGGATGATAATTTTTGTGTCTGCCATCAGTGCCTTCACCTTTTTGTGACGTAAAAATTTAATTTTCCAACTTTAAAGATGGTTCCTGACTTAAAATTGGATCTAGTTTCTAGTTGCTACTTTTAAATAAAATATATCCAAATATTAGTTCAAACTTCCATATTAATCATATTGTATTAGTGTATTGGTAATAAAAAAATAAATAATTGAAGTATAAATATATAATAAAATAGGAAATAGACCGTCTCCGCTCAAAATCGTTTTTCGTATACAATGATTTATCATCGACTTTAAATTTAACACATCTGTTACAGTGGCCTATTCAATGACAAGGTAGATACACTTGACAATTACTACGTATATAGCTTCTCCGGTAACATCTTATTTCGATATTAATAAATAATAATATATTTTTCCAAATGTAAAGTAAAATATAGTTTTACTGATAAAGTGATAAACAATATTGGTGCTCTTAAGTACTCGCTTTTCAGAGTCAATTGTTCGTAAATCATAAGAAATTATAATATACTCGTACATGTATTGAGCGAGTAAATTGCAGGATGTCAATCACGGTTGTTGTGCCTATTGCTGCAGCATGGTTGAAATTTGAAAAATTCAATATCTACAAACCGCTTCTGTTGGTCGTTATTTTCCAGTTAACGCATATTGGGGTCAGTAGAAATTCAATTAAATAGTTTCCTACGGGCTACGACTAATATCACACAACTTTAATTATGAATGATCAATTTCTAATTTTGTATATTATATTATTATAGTTTAAAATTATGTGCAGCTAGGTATATTATACAAATAGTATTCAGGCACTATGAACATTAAACAGGCAGTTAAGTTTGGACTTACGTGAAATTAATTTAACTGGGTTCGGATTGACATAAGATTTTTGAGTTCAATCTAACTCAATAAATAAAATACGAAATACGAATTTTCTCGATCGTGATGTAATTGTTATATACGAGTGTTCAAATGCATGATTTCCAAAAACAACAACTAAAGTACACGCTTCTCACAAATGAGTATAGTGACAATAATCAGTTACAGCTGATAATTTTTCACTAATTAATATGATTTTCCTTATACCTACATTTTTTTTTTTTTTTTGCTACTAAAGCATCAACATTTTTAACGGTTTGCAGTATGAGTGTCCCAGCTAGTGATTTGTTTTTACTGTCGTCAACATTTATTCCCCAGTGGCCAGTGCAGTCGTTTCGAGTAGGTTTTAAAATACCTATGTATACTCCTTGGTATAAATGTCTCAATCCAACCTAACCCAGTATCACCATCATCATATACTCACCGATGATCTTGTGTTGTCTTTCCGTCAAGTGATTGCTAATCATGCCGCATATATGAGCCCCGAGACTGTGGCCAACGCAGTGTATGTGGTAAATGGAAGCGCCCGAATAAGTGAGATGGGCGTACAGTTGAGCTGTACACTGACTCACTAATCGCGTGTTTCTCAGCGACGATAAGTAACAGGGGTACACGGTCAACGGACTCCAGTCCACCATGAACACGTTAAAGTCTCCACGCATCAAGTAGGCTGCGTACAAAATTTACCGCAATGATAACGATAGTTGTAATATAAAATTGATTTGATCGTTACTATTACTATAGTGTCATATCACGCGGGATTAAAAAATATATATTACCGTTTCTTAGTATGACCATAAGCTTATCATTTTCCGATCCATTAAACCCGTGTATGACGATAACATTCTTTTTATTTGGGTTCCAGCCACTATTATACAACGACCACTTGTCTCTCAAATCGATTTTAACCCTTCTTTTGAGATCACTATATATAAAAACATATAATAAGAATACATATAATATATAGTTGTATACAAACCGATAAACAATAAATGAAAAGATTGCATTCAGATGCACGATACACCAGTACACCACCAACGTACCACGATACAGTACGCGAGTTTTAATAGAATTAAAATTAAAAATTAAAAAAACACACCTAGTGTACAAGTAAAAGGTCACGTCGGGATCTGGACACTGAAACGTTTGTTTGAATTTGCACCTCCAATAAGTCAAATCACTAGAACCGAAAAATATACCTGAAACTGTTTTTATAATAAATTATTGGTGTTGTTAATACACCGAATACTAAAAAAAAACATAAGAACATTAATTTAGTGTGCATGTCCATTGAATAATGAAGTGTATTATTATTTGTTTATTTTTAAGGTTAAACATTTATAATGTAAAACCTATTCGTAACGAATTGAAGACGGTTTCGATTTAACTGAAATAAAATGGTATAAAGAATATTATAATATTTATGTGGTATATTACATGTACCTTCATAATATAGATGGTGTGATATTAACCAATAGACACACAAACACGCGCGTGCGAATGACTATATCCCAATAAGCACGTCATAATATATAGTTAAAAAAAAATCGATACAATTCCTCGAATGTTTGGTAATAGTAATTATTCGGGTTAATCTAATCAATTTGATTTGTTTAAACAGTAATATACCGAGCAATGGAACAATTAAATGTATATGTTTTTCATAATTAAACTAGGTAAAAGCGATAAGTAATACCAAATTACACAAAACGACGATGTAGGTACTAGGTACCACGGCGTTTCGTAAATTATATATTTCAATACAATATTTACAATACAACTACAAACGAAATTGTCGATGACAACAAATATTAATGTTTGATATTCTTAAAATAATTAAAAAACAAATTTTTAATGATCATTAGACGGACTCGGAACTTGCTGGGTATAAATTGTTGCCCAAAATATAGAAGATAATATTATTCTATATTTAAAAAAAAAACATGATATTTGACGAAAGGTACTCAATGGATTAATATTCCGAAGAAGAAGAATTGAATAATAATATTCAGAACTATTAGTGGCATGGCAAAAACAAAATATCGTAATATTAGTATAGTTTTACTAAGATTAAAATGCATTTAATAAATCAAGTTACCGTTGTTAATGACTGAACATATCAATATTGAAATTACAGCTTCAATTACCACAGATTTCTTCATTATAATTTCCGCTTGGCCTTTTATTATTTTCGATTAGTATAGTTTTTTGGTAAACCGTATAAATACTTAGTTATAATAACTGCAGTATTACTTAACATCATGAATTGTCATATTTCTATAGTAACTAAAAAAATATACATAAATTTAAATCACTTACTAACACTACTAACATATCGAAATAAATTACTACAGAATTAATTGCTAATCCATTTTATATAGGTACTATATATATAATATATAAACTTGTAACGAATATTTATACTTCATGAAAATATTTATATTTATTCATTTTAATATTTTTTCAATCTTTATAAAAAATATGTTAATATAATATATTATATAATATTATATTATTATATTATTTTATATATATATTTATATTTATATAATATTTTTATTATAATATATTATATTTTTAAAATAAAATCCATAATACCGCTGTTATACACATATATTATCAATAACTTCTAATTTTCCTTTTAAATTTTCTATTGATAACTAAAATATTTCAAATTAATACTAAATAAATCATAAATATAACAACACCCAATCCTATTATCCTAATTAATTTGATATAATGATATGTAATAATTATAGCAATAACATATTTAAGAAATATTTTTGTACCTAATAATTATCATAATATTTTAACATATAAAACTCGTAAAAATAATAACAAAATTTTTCAGGTAATATACTTTTATGATAAAAATAACATTATGAAAATACATATTATTGGTATTAATAGAATCAAGGAGGTAGAAATCGCGAACTCATAAAAAGTAAGGACAACACAATTAATAGGCTCTGAACGTCTACAAAAAAACCGTTCATACGCGCGGTGAAGCAACATACCCGAATTATACGAATGTCGTGACCACTGACCATGGCCCATAGATGTACGTATTTAAATCATTATTATTTTTTTATCGTTTTCTACCTCGTAATACAGGAGATGTATTATATAATAAATTATTAACTATTAATATTTTAGTAAAAAATGAATTAACTGAATATTTTTTTATAAAAAAATTAACTAATGATGAACGACTAATTAAACTATTATAAATATTTTAAATTTAAAACAAATACTAAAAACGGTGTAGGTACGTAGAAATAACAAACTAATTTAGTAATTTCATTAATAGGTACATGTTAAATCAACACCGTATTATAATAATGTATTTCAACTTCAAATATAAAACTTATATTGGTTGTTATAATCATTCCGTTAAATACCTATTAATAACATTTATGAATATTTCTTTAAAGAAAATGTTTTGATTTGGTTACAAAATAAAAAAACTGTTACCCTTCAACAACTAAAAAATTGTGTAATTTTATAATTTTATAGACAATGAAATGGTAAAACTTGTTAGAATCTTTAATATTGTACATAGTTTATTTGATAATAATAATAAAAATAAAATCCTTGTTATACATTAAAATATATAAAATACTTCACGTTTTTAATTTTAAACAACATAATAATAATTAATTAACTAAAAAATAAAACTTACGAAAGAGCGATTCCAACTCTAATCATTTTTTATCTTTTCTTTTTACTTTTTTATATATATTTATAATATTTCCCATAATAATGTTTTTCATTCAATTACTTAATAAAATGCAATGTTTTATTCGATGATTTTATCTGAAATATAATTTTAATAATGTGTAAATATAATTATATTCAAATTATATTCCAGGGTATATATTTTTAATCAAATTTCCATAAAAAAAAACGAATATTTTCTCGTAATAACCGACGTATTTAAACACTATTTTACATAGTTGAAAGTTAATAATTTAGCTTATTTTAGAAGAAATAAAACATTTAAAAAATGAAAAATTAGATGAAAAAAATAATCTTGATTCCTGTATTAAAATTATTATTATTATTAGAACATTTTTTTATGATTATACTCGTAAAGTTATAAATATACAATAAATTCTAGTTTAAATTGATTTCTATTTTTGTTTTAATTACCATAACGAGTAATTTATACATAATATGTCATATTCTTGCAAATTTACATTATTTATTCTATAGTATTATCATCGCATCGGTTACATGAGTGAATACATCAAGTTTGGATAAAATACGACGAGAATTCAATATCGATGTAATCCTATTACGTTTATCATTGGTAAGCTGCAATACATGCAACACATTGGCCTGACAAATGGGTATATTATAATTTAAGTAATATTCATTATAATAAAGTTTACAAAATAACAAAGATTATGTATGTGAAACGCACATACTGAAAACTTTTTTTGCTAAAAACCAGTTAGCATCACAACTATATTATAGACATAAAGTCGTCAACAATAGCAGAAAGACATTAAGGCAGTAATTTATTCAAATATGTATACGACCCAGTACATAATACACGAAAATGACTTATCAGATTTATGTCTGAAAATATATGTACATGTACTAAATGACCAATAAAATTTATATTTATATTTTAGTAGTTAGTACAAGATATATGTATATAAATTGATTAATTGTAATCCCTATAATATACTTAAGTTTAAGCTCAATTGCATATTAAAAAGTTCCAGGTATTCTAATTTAAAAGCGATTGAACAAATCACCAAAGTTCCTTTCAATCACAAATTCCTTTCAACATTATACTTTCACAAAAACAACCTCTCGTTTTCGACGTAGCAGACGGAGTGACCCACCCTTAAATCAATGTAAGCGATTGTATTTTGGTCTCAAAAATAGCACATAATAGAAAATAGAATATAAATAGCCAAAATAATTGCTGTATAGTATTTTCATTGCCTATGGCAAATATTCCTCCAACCACGTGTTATTGAGTTATCTAAGAGGTATATCTATGATTTTCAAAAATCGACTTTACTTAATATAAATTACTCGTAATCACAGATTTTAATAACTATAAATGAAAAAGAAACATGTGTACTCACCAAAACAGACGAGATTTGAACTTTTATACATTTCTTGTTCGTTTATGTATACTTATATTATATATGGGTAAGTACCTACTAGACCCATAAAACTGCACTCAGATATCGAAAGTTAATCTTCCTCGACAAATGCAGTGTGTATACGATGCAATACGTAACTCTATAATATATTATGAACATCACAACTTTCAGCCCTACACGTGATACAGAATAATATATTATTTTCGGATATGGCGCGTTTAATAAATATTTCATAAAAAATAATACGAACCACGGAGTTAATTGTATCATTTTTCTGTATCTCTATTCTCTATATAATATATCTGTAGACCGTTTGACGATACCTTTCGACGAACATAATTACACTTACGCGCGCACATACATCATAATACGGTTAACTATATTGAACGAACGATTTTATATAATATATATTTTATTTGATATTCTTATTGTAACGTCGGCGTACTCTATTGCCCATGGCGCATACGACAGTACAATGCGAATATTCGCGTTTCTCCCGCGTTTACCTCGACCAATTCACTCCCACCCCACCCACACCCGAAGTCAGGTCGACAATTATCCACGAACCTAGAACACTAAAATACGATTTGAAATTTTAGTTGTTCCCTGCTGCAAACGACGCACTTAAACGTTCATAGTAATATAAAGCATAGTCAAAACGCATTCATTTGAGTAATATACAGAGTGATTAACAAAGTATGTTCATCCCTCTTGTAATCTTAAAAAACGTGGTTATTCGAATCATGATTTTTATCATTTTTTAGTTTAGTTAAGGGCCATATTTTCGTATACTTGAATTTTTTATACCATTTAGCAACGGAGTTTGGTGATAAAAAACTTATTATATATTTTAAAGAGTTAGTACAACTACCCTTTTACTAATATAAACCACTCAAAAGAAAATATCCGTTTGTTTTTTCAAAAATCAAACGAATAGTTTTTTGAGCGATTAAGCTGCGTATGTACTAGGAATAATAAATAATAATACATACTGTAGTTTTACATCAAGTATTTATAATCTATTACAGTTATTACTTATTAGTTATTATGCATAGATCATTTTTATGAATTATAAAATGTTACATTATTTTTACTATTATTATGATTTTAAAATCATCATTACCACGTATGATTGTTTTAAATCATCCGGTTATAACAATATATATTTAAGTATCGTATGGTTTTCATAAATATTTAAGGATTTCGAAAATCAAAATCTTAATAAATTCAATATCAAAGTAAAAATGAAAGTGAGTATATCTTATGATTAGTGAATCATACTGTATACTGTATATTATGTATACTATACTCTATATATATAATATATATATATTATATAGGACACAGCTACACAGGATGCGCATCTCATCCGGCAAAACTAAACAACAGCAAGAAATGTATTTATAATTGATCCTACGCTCTCGGGCGGTAAGTACAAATGATCGTCGATGAGTACCTATACGATAATTTACAATATCAACTATACAACAGACTATAAACACAATGACAATATCGTTTATTAATTACTGCAGTTACAAATATACGTATTATGCCATTATAGAATGGATAATTAAGATAGCCCAGATCTGCCTATACTCTTAATCGCTATGTTATTACTTATTGTTATGAAATTCTAATTATCGCTATAAATATATATACATCGTTATGGTAGTTATATCGACATAAAACATAAAATCTTTCTACTGATATTCTGTTGAAGCCTGATTATTTGAATAATATATGTATTTCCGGCAGCAGCTGTTAAATATAATGTTATACCTATATACGTGCTGTTTGTTAAAAAAGTATGACTATTTCTTTTAACGAAGAAAATTGTAGTAGTAAATATATGTATATAAAATCTTTATTCGAGAAGTATTACGAGGATGTTATCTTGTCACTGCCAAACAAGTGTATCAACCAAGAACGTTTTAAAATAGCAGTGTCCAACAAAAGTTCATTAAATCAATGTATCTATATATGGACTTATTTGATGATATTATAATAGATAATATAATATTTTTATGAAAAATAGATTTAAAAGTAGCCGCCAATCAGTAATTTATTATCCCAGACCGCTAAAATATTTACTAGTTGTATATACGTGGCTACACTCTAGTACTATACATAATATTATATGATGGACGTTCTCACATATTCTTTGAACAGAATTACACTTGCAGTTACTAAGTCATTAGTTGACATTATATTTACATTTAAATTAAAGTTAAAATTTATTTACGCTCATATTACTATATTAGGTTACATAATTAAATTTCTTTTAAGAAGTTTATGATGTTAATATTGGATTGGACTATTGGAAGTCGGATTGTAGGTCTTTTCCTAGAAGATGAGGTATAATATGGTGGTTGATTCTCGAGTTTTCAAACTTGGAGCATTCCATTATTATTATGTGTTTGACTGTGTTGTCTACTCCATATGATTCATATTTATAGGGGGAATCGGTTCTAACCTAACCTGGTGGTTGTATGTTACTAATGTATGCCCTATTCGGAGGCAATTTAAAATGGTTTCATCTTTTCAGTTGAGGCCCGAGTTTTGCCATGTATGGATATTGTTATTTATCGTGCTTAATTCTCAAATATTAGATGTATATACTCGTATAATACGTATTCACGCCCGTTTATACTTTGGTATAAACTTTGGCCGAATTTGGAACATCCTATACGTCTAATATTTAACCAAGTACATCGAATGATTATTCGAGTTTTATAGTCACGAGTATTATTTGTTTATACATCGTGAGGGACCCAAACTAAAGTGTTTTGAATAGATGTTGAATAGATAAATCATCGTAACCATATCATACGCAACATTTCTTTTTGTATGTGTTGTCTGTACCCATATAAAATAACCATGTACTTATAAAAAAGAATGAAAAACGTGCATATAATACATGGGTTTATATAACGTTTTTCCGCCGATATAGTATCGAAAAAAGACTCACTGGAAAGATCATACCTAAATTACTCAGGATAAAACAAAAACAATGTAATTATTCGTGATTTCGAAAATTCCGCTCAATTTAATACTAATTTCATCAGTTTTATGAATGCAATAAGAATTTTTTTTAAATAAACTTACATACTTTGTCTAGAATTTCTATAATATTGGAGATGCGGAATATTATAATATTATTATAGAGAATAAACTGTACATCGCAGTCTACGGAAATACGCTAGTTAGCCATTTAGAAAATACGACCGTTTTACCAATACTGTTTTTTAAAGTTACATTATAGATAAGTTATAAATTATTACCTACTTATTTAATAATGATTCATCAATTAAAAATATATTGATAATATATTTAATATTGTATTTTTTTCTGTGATTTTTTTTTAGTAGCTTTTAGGTACAACCTATTCAATTTCTTCGCTGCTTCCACTATTTGATATTTCTCACCACCTCACCCTATTTTCACTCTCTTTTTAGTTCCATTTTTGGCGTAGTCTTTGCCAGATATGTTTTTAATGTGTCCATCCATCTTTGCCTAGGATGACCTCCGGGTCTTCTACCGTTGATTTTACCTATTAGAACTTATTTACAGATACCATTATCTCTCCATAGACCATCAAGTACCCTGCCAATTTAATTCGTTTATTTCTGATAAAAGCTTTTATGTTTGGTTTTTGAAATAGCTGGTAAATCTCCTCATTTTTTCTTATTCGGTATTCTCCATTATCAAAAATTGGACCATAAATTCGATGAATAATTTCTGCATCTACAACTTTCAGTTTATTGAACAGTCGGTTTCGCAATAAGATTTATCGCGAGACCAGTCAAAACATCACTAATACAAAACATCTATAATACGAATATATAATATTATTGAACCATATAATAATTTATAATGGAGCTGTACATGCTATATAATATGCTCTTCAAGTTAAGTAGTTAGTGATGCAGACTGCAGATGAGTGGATTAGTCCAGTATTTTAATTTAGATTTGAATAAAACTGTATAATATGTGATACATTTGTAACCGAATAAGGTGAATTAATTTTTTTTTGTAATTTTATCTAGATATAGATGAAGATAAACAGACTAATATAGTTTTTGATTAGATATATGCCCCTTAATTATATCAATATATTAATAAAAATTTATTTTATTTTATTTGTATTCCTTTGAACAGTCCCGTTCTCTCAACCCTATGAGAATTTTCGGGAGAGCAAACTCTATCTGATAATGGCCGAAATAAATCCTTAAATTATATACACTGTATTAACTAGTTATGTTCGATTACACAATAGCTATACAAATACATTTATATTATTATTATTATATTATGTGGATACACATAACGTTTCGGTGTTTCTATAAGCATAATATATAAATATGTAAAATACATAAAATTATAATTATGTGTACAAATTTCAAAAGTATTTTCCGAGTACGTACTTACGGGTATCTACGATTTCAGTACTATCGATTTCGCAAACACAAAAATTCGAGTATATTATATTATTATTTTAATGTCTTAAAACACTATTATTATATTTATGGAAATCGTGGTTTCGTCGTGGTTTTTTTGTTCCGCCGCCGAATCGTCAACATTCGAATAAAATTCATTCCATGCGTATATTTGCGTGGTGCAGCTCTCTCGAACGATGACTGCGATAGTTTCGATATTAATTTTGTTTCGGTATTTTTGAGACGTTATGGTATTATTACTGATTATACATCGCTTGGCAGACTCCGTTGTGATGTGTCTAGGCCACTGATTTCAAGTATGCTGTGTATACGAGTATATAGATATTAGATATATTAAACAGAATGATATCTGTAGCGTAGCGTATCAGCTAATCTAACTCTTTTAATTATAAGGTTAACCTATCCTCTTCAATATTGAGGATTGAAGTAAATCTTTCCTGTTCTACAAAATTTAAGACGTTTGATGAGTGACAACGACAATTTTTTTTTTTTTTGAAAATACACAGCATTGCAAAACTATTACTTATTGGATTAATTTATATTATTATTTAAGGACACCATCACACTACGCTTCTTAGTTCTTATAAGGGTATTGATACGATACATTTTTACATTCGCATCTATACTTTTGGGGGTCAAAAACAAACACAAGTATTTGTATTTATACAAGTATTACTCTATTATCACAAGATCCACTTGACACCTACTATACAGTATAGTTGGTTTCCGGTTTTTTTAAAACGATTTTCCAGTTTTTTTAGGGTTTATTTATTACCTACTATATTAGAGAACTCGTATTTAATACATTATGTATACTAAAAGCTACATTAATGGGAGGGTCCATTTTCCTCTAAAAAAATTAAAAATAATTCTTAACCATTTCCCTCCACTTTCCATTTTCCTTCAATAATAATAAAATAGTATATAGCAGTATTATATTATATATTTTTTTATAATTATAGGAGTTTTCGGCAACAAATGAATACCCAATTAAAGAAAAAAAAGTAGGTCAGCGCATTTTGGTGGTAGATGTTTGTCCCTCGTCCCTTCGGTACTCGGACAGGATAATGTAATTTTACTGTAAGTATTCGATTTAAATGCAATATGATTGCATTCGATAAAAAACGATTCTGATCGGTTGAGGGGATCTTTTTTATTTAATTTTATTCGTTTCTGTGGTGATAAACAAAGTCGTAATTATTTTATACTACATAATCGTGAAGTTGTACATTTTTTTTTCTTTGACCGCTTTTATTTCGAGTATCATTTTGAAAATCGAAAAATTACCTCTTTAAAGTACCAGCTCAAGAACATTACCTTTCAGATAATATGCTACACTTGTACTTTTGAGCAAGTTTAGGGGAAGAAAAAGTGTTTACAGAATAAAAAATAAATAAACATCATTGTAAAACCAATACATTCCTCGCTCCGCTCAGAATCTAAAAATAGACATAATATGGATAGTTATTTTACTTTTACATACCTAGAAATGGTCTAAGAACCAATTTTATAACTTTTTTTCTTTATAATCTAAACCAGACTGAATTTTTCGAAACCATAATTATTGTGTTCCGTTAATCTCTGCTCTATTTTTATAATACGGAATGCAAACCAACCTTTTTTTTAGAGGAAAATAGACAGTGGAAGAAAAAGGAAAATGGTATCTCATTTTTGGAGAAAAATGGCTACATTAATACTGGGTGCGATTTTCCTGGGCCATGGCCCTTACCCCTTGAGCCCAGTTGACTCTGGTCGTAGTTCAATCTATTATTATTATTATACGACATAGAGGCGTAGCAAGGTTTTTTTATGAGGAGAGCTTAACACTTTTAACTTAAGTTATTGAAAATCAAAAACAACAAAAAAATTAATAAACACTTTTAATAATACTTTTTTAACTTAAATATTCTATAATAAAAATAATAACAAGAAATATATTAATCAAATTAGTAAGAAAATTTCCATATTTAAATTTAAATATTTCAAAACAATATAAAAAATATTACTATTAAAGGAGGCTATAGCTTCTTTAGCCCCTCCCCCCCTTGGCTTCGCCACTGAATTACAACAATCGTATTTACGCGTTGTGGTTAAAAAAAAAATCGCTGTCTGATAGATAACTTTCTACAAGTTACATAACATTTGAACATTTCCCTGCAAATGAAAATCATAATTATCAGTGTGCTTAAATATATTATTTGTTTTTTATAATGCACGTAGGGTATAAATACTATATTGTCATCTGTCAAAACTATTATAAAGTGAGATTTATATTTGACACGTTTTTTCTTAAATCTGATAGTGTACACCGTGGTTTCAACTTTCTATTCTATACACATTATATTATTACTATATCCTACAGATAACAGATATCAATAATATAACATATTATACTACATCAATAAAGATCATTATTATCTTTCATCTCTTAACGGTCTGAATACATCCGAAATCAGGCAGGAGCAAAATATTTCTAAAAAATATTATTGCAATATTTGTAATTAAATAATTTTTGAAAACAGTATTAGAAAAATCTTCTTGCTATCCGCTAATCATCATTTCGAGAAATAATTATAAATTTTTTTTACTCTTGTGTATTATTGTATAACATTTTATTGTTTTTGTCATAGTAAATTGTTAATTTAAATAGTAATTTGTCTGTATTATAAAGGTGTTATACCTAGTTTCAAATATTCTAACATTAACAAATGTGCACTAAAATATTAAAAAAAAAATAATAACTTATTATAAAAAACAAAAATATTTGTGGATGAACCTATTTTTGCTTACTTAGCTATTATAATTGTATGACTTCAGTTGCTAGTAAGTTATTAGTTGTCTTGTTACTATTATACAACAATATAAAGCTCTTCGATGTATTTTCACAACATACTATAATAAAATTCCGAAAAAATTAATTTACGACAGTGATGTAGCTAAATAGCCTATTAATGACGCCGTATGATCGAAATAAAGGAAATATGCTGAAATATGAACAAATGATATTGGTTCATCAAAATAATATTATAATTTTGTCTTCCAGTAATAAATTATATACATAACCATTAACCATATACATTTAGAAAAGTGTATAATATTGTACTTACCATGTTTAAACTAGGAAACAAACAATATTAAAGCAAGCTAGTTGCTAGTTAGAGTGTTGAAGCTATAATCTATAGATATTCTAAATAGATAGGATATCAAATAAATATATGTATTATTACAATCATCAATAATTTATGAACAAGGAAAAATGGAGCAAATAATTCCTCGATAGTAGATAGTAGATACCACACAATCATTAAAAGTGTTATGGCACAGCTTTAGTGCCTTACACTAAAGCTGAAGTACACAATAGACCTATACGCTATACAGTACAGCTAGGACTTAAAAAAATCATAATAGGAAAAAAGGATCTTTTCCGTTTATTCACTACCACCACTTTTTTTGGTTTTTTAAATCAAAGTGTTATATTGGTTAGGTATATTGCACACTTCATGCCCTCAGAATCAAAATAATATAAAAAAAGGGAAACCCGAAAAACTCGAAAAACCAAAAAAAAAAATAGTGGTAGTGAATTAATATAAAATGTCCGAAAAAAAAGGACAATCACTAACACTTTTGGTTTCTATAACTACCTAGAAGCTAGACTAAAATAAATAAATAATAAAATGAAGATAGAAAACAAAAATTGATGGAA
This sequence comes from Aphis gossypii, assembly GCF_020184175.1. Classification (NCBI taxonomy): domain Eukaryota; kingdom Metazoa; phylum Arthropoda; class Insecta; order Hemiptera; family Aphididae; genus Aphis; species Aphis gossypii. The sequence continues at coordinate 3,592,274 of NC_065531.1, forward strand.
AAGAGTAGTAGAAGAACAAAATTAATGTGGCAATTTAAAGACTAAAAAACTTCTAGATGAACAATATTATGCTTATATTCTTGAACAAAATTCTTAAAGTTAAGAAATGTAATCAATAATCAATATAAAACATACACAGAATGCATATTATGTTACGGGTAATGTTGACATTAACCAGATATGATATTAGCCAAGAAATTTTGGATAATGTCTTAACAATCATAAAAATGTATCATGCATGAGATATAACCATTTAAAATTATTAACAACATTAAATATATTTAAGATACAATTAGTAATTATCATAAAATACATACATCTTTTTCCAATGAATATTGTTAGGGGCTTTTTTCCTAGCTTCCTACAAATATCCGGTAAAGACTCACACTGTATCCAATGTTAGCTGTGGGAAACTTATGGATAGATTTTTTTTTTTTTGAAAATCACTATATAGGGGCCGAACTGTTTTCACATTGCTTAACCCCTGTGGCAGCATCATTTGTTGAATAACATAAAAAAATTATAAATACAATACATACACTGTGATAAGCTCTCAAGGGACCGAGAACTACCTCCTCAGCGTAACTTATGGATATACCTAAATTTAATTTTTTCAACTTGGTTCAGTGAACTAATTTCAAAATTTTTCCAATTATTTTTTACCTCAGTCACAACCTCTGCAAATATTAATTTCTGTTGTTGTTGTGTACCGTGCCTTGGTTGAGTGGACTGTATCCTCTATTAGTTGCCGGGCGTTCGCTCTTGTAGCTTGGCTATGTTATTGCCTACGGTCCGACTGCGCAAGTCTGCCCTTGGTGGGTCTTACTGCAGTCGTCACGTAGACAATGGTCCCTTAGCTGCGCAAGTCTGCCCGGGTGGGTCTTGCTACAGCCAGGTGCCGTGTACGTTCAGAGTTCCCAAAACCGCGCAAGTCTGCCTGGGTAGGTCTTGCTACGGTTGAGGTAGTCTGAATACTGAATGATTTTGTGCTCCGCACTGGTATTTATAGACGGCGGCGCTGTGTAATCGCTGAAGCTGCCGAAGCCACCCGAGCTTGTCTTCGATTGTGGTCGTAACTACGCCCTCCGTGGCCTGTGATTCGTTGACGTCTGAAGATACGCAATCCCTGGCCTGTGATTGGCTAAAGCGCGTGAGATACGCGTACTCTGGTCTGTGATTGGCTAAAGCGCGCGAGATACGCGTAATCTGGCTTGATACGCGTACTCTGGCTTGTGATTGGCTAAAGCACGTGGGCGCGTCCCCGTCTTATCATAGAACGCGGGACAGGCCGTTTTTGTAAAGTGTGGCACCGTAGCCAGCGTGCAGACCCAGGCTCCTCCGGCGCAGAGCGCGCGGGTCGCCGAACGCTTTGTCCTTGCTCGCCCATGAGCCCTTATGCCGTTATTGGTGTAATGAACATTTATGACACAGTACATAGATTCAGCCCTTTACAGTCGGCGGGAGGTTAGTAGCTCACCTGTACGCCTCCCGACGTCAAACGTGCCCGTTGCAGCGTTTTATTCGCGACGATCGACCAGACAGTGTGCCGACCGACTATATACCGAATCTCATGCGGTTGTGCAACGTATTTTGGCCAACGGCCCCGTACAAAATAATATAAATGTTAAACAGAAAATATACCTTTTTATTTGTAGACAAACATAATAATAATCGGAGAATACGTCGACGTGTGGCGCGAACAGTTGTTGTTTCCATTTTATTTAAAATTCAATTTAAAATACTTACACTGTACTTGCAATTATCATGGGGTATAAAAACTGAAACAAATCGACGCACGATGCCATGTTTTAGCATATAAAGCATATAAAATTATAACAAAAAATTTCAGAGAATTAAGATTAATTTTAAACCCATACACACTGTTCACTTTATCGGTAAGATAACAGACTAATTTGGTTATAAGTTAAGATATTATACATTGACAATCCAACGCTTTATTATTGTAGAGAATGCTAACAAAAACTCAAAAAGTCTATTTAATATTATACAACATTTAAAGTTTTAACATTATCCAATAGTAACTGGTTAAGGCTAACATTATCCAGATAATTTTGACTGACATTTCATGTTTATAAACGAATGGCTAATGTCGACATTAACCAAATGTTAACATTACCCGTAACACCATAGGCACCATTAGGGGAGGGAGGGATTGCAAAGAGGTAATTTATTCAGTAAATTAACATAATAAAATTAATACAATATAGAAAATCTTTATTTTTATATTGAAATAATAAATTTATATTTTAAATTCTATACAATAAAATATGTACATACAATTATACAATATACATTATAAAAATATTAGGAAATAGTTATTGTTGTTTTGGTCCTCTTTTTACCTCCAGTGAGTTGTTTATCCTTAGTCTTATTACTTAACAATGGGTGCACTTCTGAAATAATAAACAAAATTATAAAATATAATATATTAGTATTGACAGTATTGTTATAATTTTTTAACAAATTTAAACTACCTATAGTAAAGAATAAATTAATTAATTAAAATTTGAAATTTTAAGAAAATAATTAGTACTGTTACTTAAGTTGTATGGGTTATCAAGATCCTTATATTTTAAAAGTGATTGAGTTTTAAAAACAATGGTAGGTGAAATACTAAGGTTAGGTTAGGTTAGTGGAAACTTGGTGGAACAAGTGGAACTTGGCATACATAATTTATGGAAACTTTTAGTTAAAACTAAGCTTAATCACATATCTTGAAAACTAATAAAAAATGTCTTAACACAAAAATTACTTTAGGTACTGTTTTTAACTTTATTTGGAAGATTAAGAGACTTTTAGAATATTAAAATCTAAAAAAAAAAAACTAACCGTCAGTAACATTATCTAAATGAATATCAATTGTACGGCATTTGGATGAAGTAGATGTTGAAACTGGAGGTGGTGGCATATCTGGCTCAGGATCTTCAATTTCTGGAGCAATCGGCAAAAACATAAGTGCTTCCTTGTGGTCTTCGATAGCTCCTTCTTCATCTGAACTACAAAATGCTGCTACAGGTTCTGCATTTTCCACATCAACCTAAAATTATTTATAAAATAATATAATGTGAAATTGTATGGCTTTTAAGTGTTTTATTGTAATTTTGAGTTTAATTAAAGCAAAAAAATATATTTTATTCATGGTATGTTACCTCAAAATCTTCATCACTTCGTTGTACATCTTTTGTAATGGATTTGTCTTCATCTTCCAAGTCAAACTCAGACTCTCTTTCTTCATACTCTACATTTTCATCAAGCTCTTTAAAGTCAGGTGCAAATGCTGACCAATTTTCTACTTGATTTTGTGCCCACACAGATACTAAACCACTGGATATGCTGGTTATTATTGCTCGAACTGGATGCCACTAAAATATTACATTTGAAATTAAATTTGAATGATTATTATGATAATAATGTTAGATCTTACAACAACATCCAAAAGAAGTTCTCCTTTGGTACCATGTAATATTTTCACCAAATTTCCAATACTTTTTTCCCAAATATACAATGCATGTTGCCTAGCCGAACCGGCACAAACATATTCACCATCGCCAGAAAAACAACATTTCTTCCACATAGTTCTAGAAATCAACAATATAGTTTAACAATAGTAATTTGTATTAGTATTTAGTATATTTAATTGCTAACAACAAAAATAACTATCACAAAACAAAAATTATTTCAATATTTTAATTTATGAAGTAAAAATTAATATAAATTAATATTATTTATAACTAAACACACTTGTTGACTAAATCTTGAAGTTTTTGAATGGGTTCTGGTTCTCCCTCCTTTCCTTTATCCAAAACATGTTTAGCATCATATACTCTGATGACACGATCTGAGCAATTGAGTAAAAAGCAATCTCCTTTTCGTGCAAATTCAATACTTTTTATACCAGTCATTCCAGTGGATACTTTGAATGAGACCTTAAGTTCAAGATCTGGACAAGTCAAAACTAATATTTTACCACGCGCATTTCCAGTATAAATGTACTCTCCACGGCGATCAAATGAAGCAACTATCATTAGATCAGACTGTAATTTATTAAAAATTCATTTATTTTTAATTTACAATTTACTGTATAACAAATTATCAATAATATATTAAATTGCAGCTTGAACTCACATCTTCACCCATTGGAACTAATTTATGGTTGCCATCTGTATCTACAAGCACAGCTGCGTGTTTCATTGGACAAACGAGGAATAAATTTTTCTTTCTAGGGTGATATTGGACTTTTAATACTGGTGAAGGAAATTTATACATTTCTTCTCTCTCGCCACTTAATATATTCCAAGTGCAAACATTATTGTCAGTGGATGCACTTAATAACTTTTGACCATTTCTAGACCAACTAAAGAATTTAATTTTATTAAATAGGTAGATATATAAATTATTCTGGTTAAAAATAATAATAATTTTAATTTTAAGATTTAAAGAAAATAATTAATAAAACAATTACCTCAAGGAACAAACAGGATGCATGTGTGCAGTGATAATTTTTGCAATTCCTCTAGTTAAGAAATCCCAAATTACTATACGGCCATCATTGCATCCAACTGCCAAGAGTGTGCCATATTTGTTAAACACACATGTGACAGCTAATGATATACTATCAAGAACTCCATCAAATTCCTTAAAAAATTATAGTAAGAATAAATCTACATTAATTTAAACCATTAATACCACAAAATTTTAAAGTAATTTCAAATTATTACTAAAACATTATATATTATAATAATATATATAATAATAATTATTAATTTGTATTTATATAAATATATTACAAATTTTTTTGTGAAAAATTAAAAACATTAAATATTAATATTGTTAACAAATATTATTTAAAATATAATTACCTCAGGATAATTTTGTCCAAACGATTCTATAAAAAAAATTTTTTTATTTAAAATTATTATTTTATGATAAAATTAATATGTTTTGTAAATTATATTTCTTTTTACTTACCAAGCAACTCCAGATTCATAATGAAAGTTGATGATGGATCTAATTCTAGATTTAATTAATTAGTTTTGAAACAGTTAATATTGCCTTTAGTATCTAAAAATAAATAATAAGTGTTATATGTATTACGTATGTATCTCCGATTGACCAATCAGTTATTATTTTACATAGTAAGATGTTACATCTGATAATCTCTATAGGTAGACAATGACGTTATCATATTCATATATAGACCGATTGCCATTAGGTAAAGATAAAGAATAAATAAAAATCATTAAAGCAAACATTATGAAAACAATATTTCTTGATATAACATTTTTAATTTTCTAATTTATACTAAAAGCTCACAAAATGTTTTAATATTGCACAAAAAATAATAAGTTATGTAAAAATTATAAAAATGAAACAAACATAAAAAAAATTAAATTTAAGTTTTACATATTTTAAAGTATCTGTTGTATGAAACAAATTAGGTATATACTTTGAACGCACTGTCCGCCTAGTGTGCACTTTGCATTGAAATCAAGGTTCGAAATATAACAAACAGATTAATTATTGAATGCTTAAAATTTAAATGTTTTATTTATGTTTCTAAACTGTCAAAAAGCTCTGAAAAGCTTAAAAGTCAGCCAATTGTTTTACATTAAATTAAATTAAAACCAAAATAGTTTCGGGTATTCATAATAAACAATTCATTAATTGAAGTAATAAAATATACAAAGTATGATGTTATTATACTTACTAATTACTGAACACGGATGAAATTTAAAATTGCCTCGACTGCTAGGTACTAAGATGCTAGTGAAAGCGGTAGCATTTAAATAAAAAATACAACTGTCCGTGTCCACAGCACTGCACGATACTGAAAAACTGTCAAGTGGCTTATAAGTCAATACTTTATTAATTAAATAAAATACGTTAGACATTCAAGACAGGCGTAAGAATTTTAATTTAAAATAATATAAATGTTGTGTTGATAAAGCTTAAACAAAACGTTACAATCAGTAAGAAACGGCAAAATATTGTTGGTAAGCACAACCACAGGTATCTCTAAAAACATACCGGGATCTAGACTGGTGGTTGTTCGAAAAATGATAAGAGACTAAAGCGCGATAATTTATTCTGAAGTATTGTCATTGCCAACATAACACTCTGGGAGAACTAGCGTCTAGCACAGAATAGATTCACTTAACCTTGCTCCTTCGCCACAGCTGAACACCTCCACGAACACTATTTTTAGTATTTTACTGCAAAAGTGCTAACCACGGCTTTAGATAGGATAGGACGTGCTGTAAACTTAAATTATTTAATACCGCCTTAGATTGTGTAAAATAAAAACCGCATAAAATCCGTATTCCGTACATCAGATGGCGCTATAGCATAAAGCATACAGATGGTTCTCTCATGTGAAGGTACTAGCTTCAGCTAAATTTTAAAATCAAAAATATAAATTTCTGTTGGACAAATAGATAATAGTTATACAATATATAAATGTTTAATGGTCAATGATAATGATTAATGATTATATTTTTCGTTTTATTATATTGTATTTTATAACACTTTTTGCACACTGCACACATCATAATGACCATAGTATAATACATTGAAATGTACCTAATATAAATTATAAGTTACACTCGTCAGTCGTAGGACTTCAACCCACAGATGGTCATTTCCCAATTATTGCGTATTACGTAAGTTAGTAAATGGACTACAATACTACATTGTGTCAATGGTTTCATAATACATTGATACGTCAAAATCAAACATCATTCATAATACGCTAATACCTAAGCGAATAGCGATATCAAAATATTTTGAAAATATCATTGAATATATTAGGTAGTAGGTAAATGATTATTTAATTATCATTTAGTTTCTACAATTAATATGCTTTTTGAATTGCAAAATATAAAAAAAACTAAATTATTTGATGAGAAATCGTTATTTTATGGATGAAAATCCAGTTTTGTAAAAATGTTAACTTTAAGGTGCTCAATGCTGACAATGCTCATAAACAATATATTTTGTGAAATTATTATGCTAAATTTTTTTATAATGCTTATAAGAAAAACTTGAATTTTATTTCAAGATATGAATTTTTAACTATAGTATAAGTTAAAATAATCTTCAAATGTTTGTGATATTTAGTTATTTTGTCAAAATTCTAACTTAAAACACTCATATAAATGAATTGTAGATTTACACTCAATTCAATAACCTGACTCAATAATAACAATATGTAAAGAGCCTTGTATTAAATTTTACAATTATATTTTTTTCGACTGACCATAATTTTTTTTTATCGTTATTTATAAATCTATGTATTAAAAATGCTAATAATTAATATAAACATTTGATAAAAATATTTAGGTAATATCGTTGTTATATTCGTTTTTGAAATAAAACAAAATCAATTTATGTCAATGTCATTAATTTATTATATTATAATTTTTATGAGTAAAGGTAGGTAATTAGTAATTATTATATTCTTTATGGCTATATTACATAACAATATAATTAAGAGTTTTCATAAATTATTAAATGTACCTAATGAATAATGATAAAAACAAAACATTTTTAGAAGTTTATGCTTGAATTGTTTATGCGGTATCACACTGAACAATTTTTTTACATAAAAAAAGTCTCAATTATAGTTACAACATTTTAGTATCCTATCCAGTCTATTACATCTCGATTAGGTACCTATATAGTGCACTAGTGCACTAGGTAGCCATTGTCTCATTAGCACGGTTTAAGATAGACTATCTTAAACCGTGCTCACTAGTGTCAATTATTTATTTACATCATATTATATTTTACGCAATGTGCCAGGGCCTAAAATTAGGGTATTTTGCTACTGTACACCTATAAATCCATACTCCAAAATATTTTTAAATAATAAACATAGACTTAGTAGGATACATGCTACGTATAACTTCGTAGAATAATTGTTTTTGGTATTTATTAATAATTAGTTATAATAAATACAATCTAAGACACTCGCTTCTATAAAAGTCCTTGATAGTTGATACCTACATAACTAAATATTTTAAAATTAAAAACAAAATAACTTCGGTTAAAGTACAAAAAGTAATGCACACTTTTAAATTTGCTACTGCACACAATTTTAGGCCCTGCAATGTGCTAATGTTTATGTGTTGTGGTTACTGGTTAATCGTACGGACATAGAATATTATTTACAGTCTTATCTCACTATAATATTTTGTTCTACGCTACAGATATAGGCCGTAACTATTTTGGGCAAACATCTTATTATTAATAAATATTAAATTTAAAATTATCTTACCTTACGCAAATTTTTTATTATCGTGCATGAGTAACACTATAGCTGTAAACGCATTTGAGATTAAAGTTAAGGTACCTCGTACCTACTATTAGTTTTCTTATCTTTTAAGTAAATAACAATGTAATACCTACCTACCTATAAATTTTTATTTACTAAAAGTTCCAAAAAGTACAAGTTTTTAAATATTAATGCATTTTTAACTTATAATAATTTATTGATCGGATTAAAACCTGTTTTTGACGTAGGTATGTAATAAATTGCATAAAACGTTATACACTTTAGAAGGTCATTTAATTTTTTTGATGGTTCTATCCGTAATTCCAAACATAAAATTCATGCCATTGGTCAATAGACAAAAACAATGTGTATCAGGATAGATAAACAAGAATGTGAAGAATGTACCTTGTACCAATATATCTTAAAAAGCTAAATTTTTATTACTCAATATTAATTTTGCCGACGAAGATCACCCACCCCCTCCTGTGCGAAGTCTTGACTTTTTGTATATTATAAATATTGTACATATATAATAATAGATAATATTGACAAATTAACATTAAATAAATAAAAATTAGTACTATTAGTGCTATTACCTATGTACTGTTAAAAAATATTCAAAACTAGTTGATTAATGTTTTGTAACACTTGAATCGACTTCCCCTCATTGATCAAGCTTAAGATAAGCTTCTAATGCACTATTTATTTACTAAATTGTTTATTTGTATTTTATTTTTCATGATAATATTGTGTAAACTGATACATAAACACATGGCCATATGTATCTTGTACCTATGTAAATGATACTGATATTTTTAAATTAAAATACGTCATATTATTATATAATATACATGTAACCTGTTCAGTGTTCACTGTTCAATATTAAAGTTACGATTTAATGTAGTTATTAGTTGAAAGTATTCGATATTGTCCTGGATAGGGTAATAAAAGGCACACTCATCACTCATCATCAGTACCATGGCGCCGCGTCGGTGACAAAATTGATCAATTGCGCGATACAACTTACAATATACGACAACTAATTGCCTCATTAGTAATTAGTTCTAGTATCAAATTGTTAAATGTTTTTATATGTTTCAATAAAATTAATATTATTCTGCTTATTTTTTTTTAAACTTCAAATTACTAACTAACGATTAGCCGAAACAATACTTACAAGTAAATTGAGTTTATTAGTAAAGTGGACCAACGGTATTCATATCACGAAAATTAAAATAATTGTTATTCAAGTGTAAGGTGTATAGGTACTATAATGGTGTACACATAATATTATAAAATTTCCATTTCCAGTATTATTTACACATACCAGTTATCATATAATATTGTAGTCTTTAATGTCTAATGATAATTAAATTATTATTATTAAATATTAACACTTATAAATGTACATTTATTAATTCGTTCTTATAATGTTCGGTAATTAATTTGGTCTCAAATTGAGGCAATATAAAAAAATAAAAATTGGATATTTTGATCTTGTACTCAGACTTACTATTTTTGATGCTCGAATGATATATGTCTGTGTTTATTATACAATAAATTGATGCATACTTTGTAAATTCGTATACATACTATATTTTAATATGACACGCAAAATGGCAATGTGTTGCGTAAATAGGTAGCCTAAGTACAGAATAAAAACAAGTGAGTAGTGCGCCAAATGGATTTATGTATTGAAATTTACTTGCCATTTCCAAACAAGTCATGTATTTGTAGCCAAACAATTTGTATATTTCATGTGGACCGTGGACTATCTGAATTTTTGGCAGAGCAGCGGTACGCCGGTACCAACAGGTATATCTAAGAAGTTCAAGGTCCATCTAAAAAATATAGTAACGAAAAAAAAATAAATAGTATTCTAATTTCGATTTCCTGTTAATCTATGTACTTATTATATTATTGTAAAAAGCAAATAGTTTGTAGTTTTGTACGACGGGTGATGAGATATTGTTTTTAAATATGTATACAATTATTATTATAATTTTAGGACGTGATATACAATAAATATTATTATAACGAGTAGTTTTTGTGTTATATATAAGTATTAAAAATTTTGGTGAATGAAGTGGAGAGGTACGTGGATACCTTGCATATTATGTTGGTTTACTACTCCGTTATAATTGTTTTAAAAAATGTTTTTTTATTTTGACCAGAAATTATTAACATTTTTTTTCGAAATCATTAATAGATTTTGAAATAATGAGTGTTATTCGAAAATAGAAATGTGTAGCTTATTTTAACAGTTAATGTCAGTAAATACAAATTATTGATTCGACTAATGATAATATTTTTTTAATGGAATATTTTGGCTATACAAAATATTATGCTTTAAAGTTTAAAGTTTAAAGGTATAGTTGCTGTTTACCTTTACCAATTTATATAATAATTTTAACTTATGTGTGTACTTATAATTAATACTAAATTATCGAATAACGTACTAATTGAGAATTTTTATAATAAAATCATCATTTTTTTTTTTTTTATTAAAGCTACCTACCAATATAAATTATTACAGAATAAAATCAATATATTGAGTAATTTTGATTAATTATAATTACCGCACGGGCGCACCCGTTAAGTAGTAGGTACCTATAAAAGAAAAGGTTTAGGTTATAGGTGTAATAATATTATAAATTAAACGAAATCGCTGCAAGAAAATTAATATTCGTATTTTATTGCCATTCTGTTTTTAATAACCACACCGGTATTATAATTTAAAAGTATTTCACACATCGAATCATAGATGAGGTAGGTATTATAGACGATAGATGCTGCCTTCGAGTAGGTGGATGGGGATATAGGTGTGTGGCAAGCGACGATTGCGGGTGAAGCGGACCGCGATCGTCGGATGCAGTAACCTAGGCTAACTGGGTACACAGTGTGCTGTGTGTTCGATCGGCGTGACCAAAAAAGAACTGTTCGTAGAATGTATTTTGCATTTTGTGTTTAATTTAATTTTAAATAAAAATCGAAAATATCCTTTATCATCAGCATTGTGAGTGTATTAGTACAGTAAAATTATAAAATATTGTCAGTACGTACGACGAGCCCTTATAGTTTTCAACATTATAATATTGTTTATAATAATTATTTATGGAAATTAGAAATGTATTAAAAACAACATTATGAGTTTATCGATTGGTAACGCGGTGCGAATCCGCATTTTTGGTGCGTGCTCGAATCGAAATTATTACAATAACATAAAGGAATGGCAGCACGAATTATATTTCATTTTATCTGTGATTATTATCTCTCGTATGAGTAATTCGTATAAATAATATAATAATATTTTAGTCGCGCGCGTGCAGTCCGGCTAAAGACGATACGACTTACGATCGAGGGGTGCGTGGGAGGTGGCAACGTCATCTTGGAGGAGACGGTTTTCAAATTGTCAGCGGGCGGTGGGGGGTGGGCGGGCCTGTGACGTTTTTATTTCCACGGTTAAATGAATATTTTCCGTTCTGATAACGACAAAACGTCGCGGCGCATACTCGTTGCATTGCAGTACTGTCCGCCATCCGGTTATTCGCAGTTTCGCACGCGCACAATCGATATTTACTTTTCAATGGCGCACAATCATGTCCATTGTGACTCGCTGACACGATTTAAGATAAATCGTGATCGCTGACCACGTCGTCGTCGTCGATAATAATAAAACGATATTAATAATTATTACTATCAACAGCTCTATTCAGCTGTTGCAGATTTCGACGATCGTGATGCGACCGCCGATCAGAGATAAAAACGATATCCTATAATCATGCCGTTCCACGGGTAATAAACCAATAACTAATAACCAAAAACCAATAACTGAATAACAGTAGGAAGAAAAAAAAGCGCTCGCGATAACATTATTTGGTCGTTGTTGTCGTCATACCTATTATAATAATATTTTGTTTACTTATTATTTCGTTCGTTATTTTTATTGTTGTGTGGTCTTTGCTACCTTGAAACAGTGTAACGTTCGCGTCGGAAACCACCGCCACTGCTCTCGCTCCGTCCCGCCTGCGACGACCCGTGTTTACCGTTTACGTTCGTCGTAACTCGTAGCCCGTAGGCACCATCCGGCACTGCACTTGGCAGGCAGTGCGCCGCGCGACAACTGCGACACAGCACGCGCCGTCCGCCCGTCGTCGTTTTCGCAGACACGATCTCTCTCGTCCGCTCGATGCCAGACTCGTCGTAGATCCGGACGTGAGTAAAAAAATAATCTATGTCGACGATTGGGTCAGTCGTACTAAAAGCCACTCGCTTTGCTCCACCTTAAATGCGACCGAGCGATTCGTGTGTGACGAACACAAACGCCGCGGCTGTAGTAAATACCTGTCCCCCAGCTCTTTCTGGCTGCATTTGATTTATTTTTGGTTTCGATCTCGATTTTTTCTTTCTCGAAACTCGGCAGACCACCACCACCTTTATCATATTGGTCATAAAATACTCGAGACGCGCTCAGATGAAATATTTTTTTGATTAATATTCACCATACGTTCCGAGCCCAATTTTATAGTACCTGCTGCCGTTACGTTATGCCTATCGCACTGTAAACATGTTCGCGTCTAAACAAACAACTCTAAAAATTACATGTACGTTGCGGTAATATATTCAAATCGTTGCGATCATTTTTTGCCAGTGTAATCGCCATTGTGCGTTGATAATGACTGTTGACCGCGAGTATTAAAAAAAATAAAATAAAAATATATTTCACGTTTGATCTGTTGATAAACGTTTAACAAAACATGTGAACTAATCTCACCTATTGACCTATCCACACCTGTAGTATACCTTAGGTACCTATATTTATCATTTTGGTTGGTTAATTATTTTCTCTCTCGTTTCATCAACATGTTATTGACATTTTTCACAATTTTCATTTGCCAACTTCATAGTAGTGGTATATATAAGATTTCGACACTCATGATACATAGGTAGTTAAGTATCATGATATTATATTTTCAGACTTATTAAATTCGTTAATCATACACTTAAAACTATAGATACCAAGTTATGTTTCTTTTTAAACTTCTTAATTGATTTTTATACCAAGGTAACCCACAGTTGTTTCAGACTTTTCCTTTAAGTACATTTTAATTGTTATTTCATGAATAAAAATGTTCAACGAGTAATGTTTTTATTGTTAAGATTTGTCAGTATCATTAGCGATAATTTACTTTACATTTAATGTCTGTAGAATAGACACCAACGTGGAGGAAAGCAATGCACTATTGGTCAAGGTGGAGCGAAACAGCTCTAGCCATTACGACCAACCTGATTCTGGGTTATATGGCCATAACAGTAACAGTTTTGAGGATATTGAGAACGGTAACATTACAGCAGTCCCTTTCATGGATGAGACAACTTCATTATCCCAAAATGCTATCCTAATACCATTAACGGGAACAACTCCACCTCAGCATCACGATGAACCATTCAGTACAAATGCCTGTAAGTACCTAAGTAATATTGTTACATCTTAAAGAGACCTATAACTAAATAGATACTTATTTGTTATTTGTTTTATATCATTCTTTGTATTAGGTACACTTATCACATTTTGTAAAAACAAATTGTATAGTTAGGTCTTACTTTTTAATGTAAAGTATTGCAATTCAATTGTATTGATTTCTGATTTTAGATAAAACACTCAAAAGAGGCATTTCACATGCTACTGACAATGTGAACATTGTTTCCCAAGCAAGATCAGAATTGATATTTATCGACAACACCGAAGATGAACTACAGATTGTTGAAACTCCAGTTTACACATTTATTCTACCTGATTTGTCGCAACTTGAAGGTAAATTTAACCTTAGATATTTATTTGTTAATACATTATACAACTATTTACTATAACCATAACTATAATTATTTATACTTATTTTCCAATTACTTTTTTTAAATAATATTATTAATACAGTGTGTTGTTCAATTATTGTTTAGAAAAATTTCGAATGTTTATTGAAAAAGACTTGATAGCAGTAGCAATGCAGAGTTCTCTTGAACAGGCTTCAAGATTGAATTGGTGGACTGGATTTTGTCAACGACTTTGGCCACTTTCGACATCTGGTGATGGAAACTGTCTTTTGCATGCTGCTTCGTTGGGTGAGCTGAAATAATATATAGATTATGTTTAGTATTTTGAACATTTATTGACTTTATCAATAATATTTTAGAAACTAAATAATTTATTAAAATTTTCCCAAAGCATTTATTCATATTTATAATTTATTCAGATCCATGGTACTTGCCTGTTATTGCTCTATCACTACACTATAAAAAATATATCACCCTGCCACTAGATGACTGTCCATTGTATTATGATATTGATTATATTATATTGCTATAAAATATACATAGGTAGGTAAAATGGTAAATAATAATAAAACAGTTTTCTAATGATCCATAATGTTATTCTATTTATTTGTTTTAACAATCGTTTATGTTAAGATTGAAAACCATTATTAAATAATTTGTCAAAATTAATTTTTATCAATTTTTCAAAATAAGCTAATTATGTTTGTAAGATAGGTAGGTATTTACTTTTAATTACATACAATGTAGCAATAATTGACTGACATGGTTAAAATATAATTTTAAATATCATAAAAAGTAGTTACCCCTTTTTCATAAATAGATCATATACCAATCTAACCTATAGTTAGATATCATATACATAGAAAGTAGAGAAAAATCAATCACAAGTATTGAAATTTTAAATAAATGATTGCTGGAAAAGGTTACCTGGTGGCAATGCGATAACAAACAAGTACCAAATTTATTTACACCATAGAGTTTACACTTACATATTGTAATACCTATGTGCACTTTTTCAGGTATTTGGGGATTCCATGATCGATTATTAAATTTGAGGCGGGCTTTGCATTCATTCCTTAGTAATGGTCCAGCTCGACATTCACTTTGGCGGCGTTGGCAACGACAACAAACTATTATGAATTCATTATTTGGTCTTGTGTATACAGAACAAGAATGGCGCCGAGAATGGAATGCAATTGTTAACATGGCTTCCACGGTTCCTCGTATGAGGAAACAGAGTATATCAAGGTTAGTTTGTTTTTTATTTAATTTTTTACCGTTATTTGATGTATATTTTTGAAAAATAGTGGAAATGCAGATACCGAAGGATACATTTATGAGAGCCTTGAAGAAATACATGTTTATGCTTTGGCACATGTTTTAAAAAGACCTATTATTGTTATAGCAGATACTATACTTAAGGTGTTTATTTTTTTTAAATTTTAATACATTAGTTAACAGTAAAGTGATTCAACCGATGTCTTGAATTGGTTTTAAATCAATTTGATCCTATAGGATATGAACGGTGAAGCATTGGCTCCTATACAGTTTGGAGGTATTTATTTACCTTTGGAGTGTTATCCGTGTGATTGTCATCGTTCTCCTTTGTTATTGGCATATGACGGAGGGCATTTTTCAGCTTTGGTTGCAATGGAAACACCAAACTCTACTCTTTCTTGTACGTATTTACTTTTATCATTACCAAACCCTAGATATATCATAGTTGTTTATAGCTAACTTAAATCTTTGAATTCAGGTGCTATACCATTGGTGGATTCAAATGGCGAACTCTTACCAATACAGTTTCCTGTTGATCCTGGTGAAAATGATCATTCTCCTGATAAAAATCAAGAACTATCATTTACAGATTCATTGTCATTATTAAACAGTTACTTGGATATTGTGAAACTTGACCCTCAAGTATTTATAACAATTTACATTATTAAATGTATTTGGATTTTGGACAGTGTAAGATGTATGGTTTGTTTTAGGGTAACAATGACACTACATGCAAAAATGGTCTCTTTGGTAGTCTCGGACGTTCAGTAGGAAATAAATTGAAATCAAAACTGTCAAGGACTAATTCTGTTAAAAATCTATCTGCTTTATCACCTCAAGCAAAGTATACGTATTGTGCTCTTATTAACTCGGACAAAAACATGAATATCATGATGTGATGATTAAAAACTACTTAAGGACAGCAGCTGAACGTTTTCAGCATTCACCTTATGTGAGTTTTGATTATTATTATTATAATTATCTTATAACAATTTATATTTTAGGATAGGTACTGTATTAAGATATTATGACTAAAATGCGGATTTTTAGGTTCTTAAAAGCTTAAAATATAATACTAATATGTTCTAAAAAAAAACTAAAATATTCTCTAAATATTCTTTAAACTTGTAAATATGCAAGTAATATTATTTTTTTTCTAAATTAGTTCAATAAAAACAATAAGTAACCATTATGTACCATTCCTTTGGTAACAGTTAAATTAATTAAGTATACAAATTTAACACAGTTCATACTTAAGTATATAAATGTATAATGTATAAAAATAACAAAATAGTTCAATAAAAACAATAAATAACTGTTATGCACCATTTCTTTAATAACAAATAAATTATATCTATGATAAAATCCCTACAGATATAAATATATGTATATATATTTATTCTATATATCTGTGACAATCACGTATTGAGAGTAACAGAATGACCGCCATTACCAATTTGATAATTGAATGATTTAAGAAAAAAATTATAACAAGAAATTAACAATTTTTATTTTTATGAACAATTTTAGAATATATTCTAAAATATGAAAAATAGGCTAAATATTCTCTAATGTACAAAATATACTACAATATGCAAAATAAATTTTTTCCTACAAACTATAGTAGATAAATTGTCCACTTTTTTCATCCTTTTAAAATTGCATGTAAAGTCAATAAAAATATGTAAAAATTTAAAGATCCGCTCTCTAATTATGGCTATGACTATAAGTAATTGTATTTCTTTAAAAATTTAAAACTAGTATAATAAATAAATTGTATTTATCGAATACCTGCTTGTGGACACTGTGCTGTTGTTACAGAGTTGTTTTGAATGTTTTAGGCGGATACGACGCCTCGTTATGGAGCTGGTAAATCTCGTTTTTACACAGAAGCTGATTCGGAGTCCCACGTCAAAGTCGGACTGATGACTCCTGTTAAGGCTGTCACAAATGAAGATCCTACAATGTACCTATCAAAATCCACATTCTATGACACAGGTTCGCAAGTAGAAAAGTGTCTTACAGAAGACTGCGAGTTCTTCGGGTCATCTGTGACTAAACATCTTTGTTCAAAATGTTACCAACTGTATCAGCAGCAAAAAAAGGAATCTGATTAAAATAGTATTTAAAATACTGTACACAAAGATTTCATCTTAATACACACTCATACACACCCACAACATATTATACACAATCTGTTGTTTTTTTTTTTATTAATTTTAATAGTTTGTGACTAATATGTACATAAGTCTATGTATACCTTACGTCCATGCGTCACAACACCACTAAATAAATAAATAAATAAAAAGCCATTTACCAATATTAACTATCACTCGTTTGTCTTGCATATTTATACAAACTTTCATTTAATATTTTTTATTTAAATGTATCATGTAAGATATGCTTAACATCTATATGCTTTGGCCTTTTTTTCAGTAATTTTTTTTTTAAACTGTGATTTTTTCTTCTCTATCTTTAACTAGTTTTGAAAAATAAATTTATAATATTTAATAGCTTGTAGGTAATTTATATATTATTTAATTTTAAAGAAAACTGAAACATTTATTCTAATCTGCTGATTTAATTGGTCACAGCTTTTAGTTGTATAATTATTTTCATGCTTATTATGTTATTAAGGCTTGTTTTTCCTCAATAATTTCTGTTAAATTTTAATAATTATATTTTTGCATTATAATAATAATAATTAATCAGAAATATTAATAAAAAATAAAAACTAATTATAAGCACTAACGGTAAAATAAATACATGTTATTATATTGATTTTGTTAACAGACTAAGCATCAAATATCAAGTGGTTAAAAATCGCTTGAAATGTTATACGATTGAGTATCGTACACTCGTTTTATCAAAATGAATTTATTGTTCGTTTTAATTTTTTTTTATCTGTCATATCATCGTGAATTTGTATATGTACATTTATTTATTTATTTATTTATGTTATTAATTTTTTTTTTGTTAATTTTTACACGTTAACAGAATAATTACATCATATGTACTGGTAAATTATTATTTTTTTACACCTGTTATAACTACGTTTGTACATGTTTATATGTCTATGGTTATATTATGTCGTTGAGAGAAAACGTAAAATATATTGTGATTGTTTTAGAATTACCTACTGTGCAGATCTTTTTGAAATTATTAATTTTAATTTTATGTTAACCGAGTTGTTAGTGTATATGATATCAATAATTGACTAATACTTCTCATCGCCTGTTTGTAAGACAATCAAATAAGTGCATAAGAAAAAAATATACACGCAATTTTATTCAAAAAAATTCTGTTTTTCATTGCCTCCAGTTTGAGTTCTGCCTGCATATAGTGTAGAATATTTTATTAAATTTCTAAAAACAGTATTGTTCGCGCCATTGAGCAGCGCGAAAAAGATGTTGTATTTTCAGCCGCGCACGTTGTCTCCCTGTTAGTTGTGATACCAGTGATATGCTCTTATCAGGCTGATGGGGAGCGGCGTGCGTAGCTAGTGTATCGGTATTGTATTTGTAGTATTTTTTTTTGTGTTCTCAAACTTAAATTATTTATTATTCGATGTTTGTTTTATATATTATATAATATTTCCAGTGCCACCGAAAGTCGGTGGATAGCTTTATTTGTGTCAAAGGTGGTACTGCAGTAGTATGCGATTCGTTCATTGGTCGTTATATTTTTTCATGTAAAAGTTTGGCAAAAAACACAATTTTATTATGTTTCGTTCTTTTCTTCTTTTTCTGCCTCTCGAGCTGCATGGTCATAAGTCCCAGCCAGTGGTCTTTTTTTTTGCATCATATTTCATATTGTGATAATTGTATAGCCAGCTTAGGAAAAATTTTGTATTATTGTATTTGTTGAGCCAGCAGGGCTAATTGTATTATTATATTTGCCGAGCCATCAGGGTTTTTTTATATTTTATACTCTTGAGTTACAGGTTACTCATTCTTATTATTATAATTATTATTATTGAGCTGACATAGGCCAATTATATCTTTGTATACATATTTTTTTATTGTTGAGCCAGTAGGGCTAATTATTAATTTTTATTGTACATTATTATATTATATTAAAATTTGTGCAATCAGGCATTATATTTATATATATATTGGATTAAATTATTTTTTTTATACACATATTTATTTACTTAAATATTAGCGCAGAGGCGTACCTGTTGTATAAATATAAAAGGACGTCATATGCGCAAAACAAGTATATATTTATTAAAATGATTCAATGCATAATTATGGTATAGGTTAAATTTAATTTAATATGTCCTATGGTATTATAATATAATTTAATAGAAATTAATTATTGATATTGTATTATAAAAATGCACTTCACTAAATTTTATACCAATAAAGACCTACCTTCTCATTTTATTGTTTTTCATTTTTATTTATTTTTTATCATGAGGAAAAAACTTTTATTTGTAGCTGTTAATCTGTTATTAGCTATGTATTGAATTTTATTTTTATTAATAATATAATATTTTTGAATTTTTAATAAATATATCTGATTGATTAAAATATTAATATGATGAGCATATCATAAATAACACAAATTATAAAGCCGCTCTCGAAGTTTTCCATCACTCTCGAAGTCTCGACAGCATATCGAGTGGAATCGCAGAGATTTCTTGATGGAGAGCCTCCTTTAGTTCTTCAATGGTTCTAAGTCGATGTTTGAAAACTTCAATTTTGAGGGATCCGGGGTATCCTCATAAGAAATTGTACTATTTTGTTTGGATTCAACCTGAAGTGCAAAATGCTCTCTGTGTCGCAGTCACACATTCGGGGTTTTTGAAAAATGCCTCGTAACGAAACCACGTTGTTCACCGCACCACGGCATGGTGACGGATAAAAACCATATTGATAATCTAATTTAACGAAATAAACCACTTTAATTCGATCATTTTGTTTACCCACTAATGACTATTTGAAATTGTTCAATAATATTATTTGGCACAAATAAATACAAAAATACTGTTAAATAATATGAATTACATAAAAATATTATTATTTATACCCATAAATTATAATAATATGTAACTTCAATAATTAAATAAAAATCAATTATGTAGCATCAATAAAGCTCGGATTCTTTTGAAAATTTAATAGTTAAAAAAATATTTTAAATTTAACGACACAAACTTATCATTTATTAGTTTATTATTATTTATTAGCTAAGACTGTTGCAGCTTAGTACTATAGAATTCAGTGGTCGATAACAAAATATAATAGTTATCTATTACACGCCACTACGATAATACCTAATATAAGTTAAGTATTTAAAGCTAAAACCTTGTTTTTTTTATTCATAGTGCCTAATTATTTATTATATAGTTTTGTTTTATAGACTAAAATTGTATCATTATTTTTCTTGTTATTTTTACTTCTATTATTATCACTTGTCTTTTAGTCTTCATATTGTGTCAATTTATACGTACCTAATGTTTTTTTTTTTTTGTAAAATTGCTTTGGTCCGTTGATTTTATATAAATAAATAAATAAATAATCGTACAGGTAAGTCCATATTATCTATAATATATAAATTATAACATACATAATAACTGAGTATACCGGATGGCTCTTTAATTGAAGTAGGTACCCTATTTATTTCAAAAACTATCTTTTATATAATTATAAATATCTCTACAATATTAAAAATTTTGAAAAAAATTTATTTCATATACTTACACTGAAAAAGAATATTATTCTAATTATTTTGCTATATCAATGTAAATCATAATTCCGACAAATTATTATAAATTTATAATTGCATATTTAAAATTTAGATTAACGTTTAGTATGAATAACATTTTCCTAATTACCTACCCTTGTGCCATTCCACCTTATTCACTTAAAATATATGAAATTTTTAAAAAATAAAATATTTTCACACGCACGTTATCGGTTATTGAAACACAGTGTACTACAATAAAACAATCACGCGGTATACAACTAAATATTATAATATATTTAATATATATATAAAATATGAATAAGGTGTGAGATTACGTGCTATAGCCTATAAGTATTACAGTTATACTTACTTAATTATTTACTATAATATAGTAAATAATTAATATTACAAGATTTGTAAAAGTCTGCAGTGCGTCTTGGGCAGTAATCCTCTAATACAATTTTACATGCGCTGGCCATTTGAAAAAGTAAGTATTTTAAAATTTTAAAGATTTTATCGAAGGTTGATACCATTGTGCTTTATAATAATTAATACAGAAACTTTCGTATACGCAAAACAACGGGGTAGAGAAGAGAAGGTAATAACATTGATTGGTTCGCTGTTACCAAATGGATAATAAATGTCTTATTAATATAATTAAGTGGCATAGGCGCATAGTGCTCTAGCACTACATAGAAATATTACTAACAACTAAGACGTTTCAGCCAGTTATTGAAGAGTTACATTTGTTTTGGTATTTAAATTTGGAACACAGATAGTCCTAAATTATCTATATTTACTATAAACTTAGACAGATGATTTGATCTCTACTTTTTAATTCTTAAAAAAAAGTGAATATAAAATGATTCATACACATAGTGGTGCAACTAGCACTAAATCTTAGGGGGGCTATTCTTGTTTATAGCCCTACCTCAAAACTAAACCAAAGGTAAAATTTTTTTTTTTAATGGGGCTACGAGAAGTTTTAGGGGGCTTAGCCCTCAAAATCCCCCCCTAGTTGCGCCTATGCGATACACATAATATATTATGATTGCAAATCAGGACTTGAATATGCCATAGTGAAATAAACTATCACATGCAATTTGGAAGATCCTCTATGTTAAAATGATATTCATACTCTTAGATAATACACTATAATTATATATTTAAATGTTCAAATTAATAATACTTTATATACAGGCGGTAGTACATAATACTCAAATTGTGAATATTGTTCTGTTTAATCATACCTCAGATATTGTTTCTAATATTTAAGTTTAATAAAAAGTCGAATCATTCTATAACTTTAAACAGAAACACGCTAAATTGCTAAATTTTAGGTTTGTGCTCATATACAATTCCTGCAGAAAATGACTTATTTCAAAATAATACAATAAATTATATCTACATAATACTATTATCGGAAGGAAGTAAAAAAGTCACATATAACAAATCGTATAGTCAAAAAAAATGTAGTAAATCTTGTAAACGTATGTATCAAATGGAGGTTATAATCTTAAGCACTCAGCGACAAGGGAAAATTGGGTGTCATTACGTCAATGTAACAAGTACCTAGCTTATTACAACAAATCCAGTAATAACAATATGTAACTACTAACGATTAACTGTCGAACAGGCGTTTAGTTAAGCCGATGATCGATGACTAAACCATCGTTATGAGTTTAAAGTATTATGGTTACCTATACATAATCCACCTATAATAATAATTATTAATATAATAGTTACCTATCAATATTGTGTACAAAAATCAAAAAAATTAAAACAAATGACAATAATAAAAATATCTGAAAATGCTTTTCACAAAAATATTTCTACAAATCATTGGTATTTTTTTATGCAGAAATGCTGCATATGATCGGTTATTGGACGTAGTATTAAAAGTTCATCAAATTGTATAACAATACATTAATTTTCCAGATTATAACAACTTAAACAACTCAGTTGGGAAAATGGAAGTCGTCATTAAACAAGGTGTTCTAAAAGGACTTCGGAACAAAACGCTATTGTCAAATAAACCTTACTTCAGTTTTCTAGGCATACCCTACGCTAAAGCACCCGTTAACGACTTAAGATTCAAGGTGAAAAGTTTCGTACATATATATAGTCAATTACAGTTAGTACTTACTTTAAAGCTTAAATACATAAAAATAAAACGAAATATATTATACAGTAGATATAATATTTTCGTTAAGTGGGTAAATAGTAATATTTTATATACTATAAAAAGAACGTGCTGTAAATATGTTTAGAACCGTTTTTTAATGTAATATATTATTATGTATGACAAAGGTCTTCATATTATATAGGTATATAATAACAATAATAATATATTACATAATAAGAAAGAAAACTGAAATCCAGTATTTTCACCACAGTATTAACACCCCAAATAACATACTATAAATATACTCGTATGCATAAATTAATGTATCCATCGGTCATGACAGGGGACCTATCGATTTTTCCACTAAACGATCTATGGTCATTTTATTAGGTACCTTTTTAACTTAATAAAATATACGTTTATATTTTACTTAATAGTTAATTATGTAGCTAATATTTGTCCATTTGTCATATAATTTAATTTAATTTAATTTTTCTGGCGTTAATAGTTAACAGTTTTAACACCCCACGTTTTAGAGGTCTAGTTGCGCCTATGTCAAACTAGTTTTTCCGCTTTGTTGTCTCGTTTTCATTTTTATTCCTCAGCAAAAGTTTCACGTAATTATTCTAGAAGGATTATATATAAGGATAAAAGGATAATATATCACGTTTTAAAGGTCAAGTTGCGTCTATGTGAAACTAGTTTTTGGACAAAAAGATTAATTTTTCCGCTTTGTTGTCTCGCTTTCATTTTTTATTCCTCAACAAAATTTCACGTAACTATTCTAAAAGGATTAACATAATATGATTATATAATAAGTAATGAATTTATATTAAATTATATTTTATAATGCTTTCATTATAATTTTAGAATACCATAGTATTTCAGAAAATATTTAAAACCATACTTGAAGATTTGTTTTTATAGGCTCCCGTCAAACATCCCGGATGGTCTGGCGTTTTAAATGCTACTTCAGAAAGAGACAAATGCATGCAGTTCGCTTACATGACGAATCACATCATTGGAAGCGAAGATTGTTTGTACCTAAATGTATTGGTTCCACAGGTCGTAAAAACATTTCATAAAGTTTGATACTCTGATGTTATATATAATTTGTATACAATATATGTCGTAACTTACTGTTATTAGCAGAAAGAATCGAATGAAAAACTCGCTGTTATGATATTCATACATGGAGGTGCCTTTAACTATAACGGATGGTCAGTAAAGAGATATTCCCCTGATTATTTGGTCGACGAAAACGTGATTGTCGTCGCGATGAATTATCGTCTAAACGCCTTAGGTTAACAAGATATTCTATTAGTAAATAATATTATTATACTAAGTATGTTATAATTAATTTATAAAATAAACAATGGGGTTTTAAGAGTCAAAATATGAGCTACCTAACTCTTTTCCTGAAAAAATCATAAATATTTCAAAATAATATTATTATTAAATATCTAAAACTAAAACGCTTTTGAAAAAATAAACTATTATTTTTTAATTTACAACAGGCATTTTAGATACTGGACGGAATGAAAAATGTATTAGTTCTACAATGATGTGCTAATTGTTTTTGAGTCTATGCACACGATAATCTATCGAAGTAATTGTTCA